>NW_024582218.1:0-36609 GCF_903992535.2 Arvicola amphibius | reverse complement strand
GTGATTGTGTCCCTTTCAGTCACTGTTGTATATGTGGCACTTATTAGAATACCCTGAACATCGTAGGCTATCATTAACATTCAATTAAACAAAGAATGCAGAAATCAATCAGTGAAAGTCTTGTATTCAGACTCTCAGTTTGAGCAGCAAAGGGAAGTAAAATGTGAACATGCCCACCCTGATCATGATTATATCTCTTTAAAAACTGTACTATTAATTGTCACAAAGTATCCAAATAAAGACACACTACCTACCTGGTTATTATGAGACCAATTCATAAATGTCAGTATCTCAGTGTTAGAGGAAAAGGTTTTCAAAAAACCTCCAGATCATTATCTTTATGGGTGCATTGGCACATGAAATATTGCTCTAAAAGGCAAACAACAGATAGATTCACTGGCAGCTGTCACATCGTTTTTAATAATAATATTTCTAAGACAAAAAAATGAAGGAAAAGGAGAATTTGTAACAACTGAGATAAATAAAGCTAGGCCCAAATTCTTTCATTGGGACAAAATCTGACAGACTTATTTGTGAGTGTTTGCAGGACAGAGTGTGAAATCAAGAGAGGTTTTTGTCATCAACTTTTCTGCCAACAGGCTAGCCTATGAATTTTTGTCACCTAGTTTAAGACTTGTTGCACAGGCACTTGTAAACAACCAGACATTTTCATTGCATCTTCTATGCGCTTTTGGAACTTTTGGATAGCTTAAAACCACTTGATGATCCCCATACACACAGTTACACGTGATCTAGGAACTTCATCTGTAGAACTGAGAAAGCCCATGCTCTGAGAGAAGCACATGGTCAGCTGTTCTGGTGCCTGAAGTAGTAGGTGACAAAAACCATGCAGCAATGTCCTCCTTCCTTCAGAATCCGTATGGCTTTCCAGAAGTCAGCATCTGCGCTGCCAGATGTTTCTGTCAAACATGTAAGCAATTGGTTGGAGCATTGTGCAAGCCTGGATGTCATCCAGTTTTCTTTTAATGCCTCGGCAGAAGTAGGTGGCTTTCTGGAATACATGATTTTAAGTACCACGCCGCATTAATCCTGTCCCATCAAAGCTAAAAGTTGTTCACAAGTAATGAGTTGTGTGTAATTCAGGATCAAGCCACTACTTAAGTGTTGACAGACACTCAGGTTGACAGTTTTATAGTGATCTTTAAAATGGAAGGAATACAAATTCTAACATTTAATGATACTATTAAAAATGGAAAACTAATTACAAATAAAAAATGTACTACTGTTTTGTTCACAAATAAATGACATCAAGATAAATGCGCTAAGCCAAATTATAAAGAGGGTAAGAAAATATCATTTCTTCAAAAAAATCATTCAAAGTTAATTTATTGGGCAAGTGGTAAAATATGTTAGTAGAATTGTACAGTACATTACAAACATTAAAATTTTGATAAAAAGATATATTGGATAACTTGGGGCAATTATTAGATTTGATGTGGTCCTTTATACTTTGTGTTAAAGGAACTTTTGATTAATGAAACATTGATAATTTATTCAACTTAAAGCATTGTTGTCTTGAGTGAAATAGAAGTTGACAAACAAGAAATTAAGAAATATAAATTATAAATGTTTCATTAAAATCTATAAACAAGTTTTCTTTCTTTAACCTAAAATTTACTTCATTATAAAATTTTTAACATATTGAGACGTTGTTTTAGAAAAACAGCATACAGGATTTTCTCAGAAAGATAGTAAAAATCTGAACAATTAGAGAACTATAGGAAAACAAATTCTACCACAGAGTGAACAGACAACTTACAAAATGGAAGAAAACATTTCAATTTGTACATCTGACAAACAGCTGATATCCAGAATACACAAGGAACTTCAGAAGGTAAATAACTATAATTAACTAAATAATTTGGTTTTAAAAATGGACAATCAACTTAAAAAGACATTTCTTAAATGAGAACATAGGCATAACTAACCATTGCAGAAACACATATCAAACCACAATGCACCTAAGATTAGCCATTATCAAAAGGACAAAATCTAACAACCCATGTTAGTATATGGAGAACAAACTTCATATAGTGTTGGGTAGAGATATCAGCTTGCATACTAGGTCTAGATAAAAGAATGTGGTTCCTCAAAACAATGAACAAGGGACAACTACAGTAAGAGCAACCCCAAGAAAATCATATCATCTCATTCAAGAGACACCAGCATTCCATAAACAAAGGAACACGGCTCACAAAGCAAACACACAGAAATCCTTAGCACAAGTCAAATGAAGACGAGATTGTCATTCAGTAGACACAAGAAAATACATAACAAAGGGACGTGATAAGTCTGAGTCTTTTTCATTCATGTTTTAAATTTGTCTCAAATGCTTGAGGTCAATCATTCTGGATTTTTTTTTCCACACAGGACACATTGTTCGAATATATGCTGCATACTTTGCTACATAAATTAAAAAAATCCTCTGTGTATAACCTTCCCTAGTTCTTCGTTCTTCATTGTTCGAGGTGGTCAGTTAAATTGGCTGCCACAGTAGAGTGTGGAGCCGGGAGATCTCACACAAAAAGATATAAACTAAATTGGGAATGTTCATTCATTTTTCTATGAAAACTGACATGACATGTTTGTTGCTTCCTTCAGCCTATTAACTTTGTTTGCCAAGGTCCTTCTTTGGTTACAAAGTAGAACCAAAAATATGCTTCACAATCTAACAACTCCTGAAGCCAAGTTTAGTGGAATCTAATTTGTTTCTCTAGGATGATTATTTAGGATTCAACAGATACACACAGATGAAATGCAAAATTCAACACAATTTACAGTATTAAGTTGGCGAGAATAGTTCAACTCGCAAGATTTCTCACTATCCTACAAGGATTATGAATACTACTTATAACCGAATACAGTGTGTCAAATTTCTGCAAGGAGAATTCAGAATAAGGTGAAAACACAGAATTACATTAATCTAATCTGCATGCTACAAAAACATGTAAAAACCATTACCATGTCTGCAACAGTCAGTCTGTGCTTGATTCTGAAAACATTTCTGAAATTTTTAAGTAAGAGTTTCTATTAATATTCACTTCAGAAACTGTGAAATCTTTGAACTTGTAGGAAGAATGTTCTAAAATGTCTTGCAAAAATTTAGGTATTGTGGGTATTAAGCAAATATCAGCTACTGCTGCCAGAAAAAAAATTATTCAAAATTTGTAGAAAGTGTGGATTTTTACAATAATAATAAAGCTAAACACTATATTATATCAAATTAATATATGAATTAATATTTAAGTAGTCAACAAATTAAAGAATTGAACAAATCACTAAGTTTAGCTTCTGTTTTCCTTACAGTTATGTTTTTGATACTGAATGCATGCATATATGCAACTTACATTCATTGAATTTTATCTCCTGTTCTCCAAGCTCAAACTCTGTTAAAATAGTTAGTTCAGAAGGTAACCTACTATTATGGTTAGGATCTGAAATGCTCTTAATGGCTTGGTTTCCAGTGCACTGACATTTCTGATTTGGGCCCTATGGGGAGTAATTGATTGGATCATGATGACTTTATCCTATTCAGTTGGTTTATTTATTGATGGATATCTAATACTATACGAGGTGGCAGAAACTTCTGGAAGTAGAAGAAGGTCACTGGGAATATGCTCTGGAAAAGGTTTTCTTTTTCCTCAACCATTCTCACTTACACTGTGTGCTTCCCGGATGCTATCAGAGAAGCAGCTTCATTTCAAAGTGCATCCCAGTAACAAGTTCTTCACCCACAAGCCCATGATTTGCATAATCAAGAAACTAGAGAAATGAATACCATAATTTGAACCCAGATAATCTTTTTAGCTGTAAGTTGACTTTGTCAAGGTATTTTGTTTTTAATGATAATTAATCAAGAATTTATTTAAAGATTTTGACATAAATATGTAACTTTTTATTTACCAAAAATGTTACTATTATGGATGAATACTTGGAAATTGATGCTTCTCTAGTATAATTCAAGAGATAAAAAGTATCTAAGGAAATTTAAATTCAGATTGCTAAATCATATATTACCAAACCAATCTCAAAAGCTGTAAGGGAGATGAAGCTGATTTATGGGAATCTTTGAAGCATTAGTGCACTGACAAAGAAAAGGAGGCTAAGAACTCAATGGAGAGATATGGCCCAATGAAAATCTTTTGCCTTTTGGCAATGCTGGATACCCTTTCCAAAGAGAACAATATATAAATTTACAGCTTACTGCAGGTGAGTACTTGGGAAGGAGATTCACCTTTATCTGGTGATGTGGTCAGTGGTAGGTTGTCCAATTCCAGGAGACAGCCACACATGGACATATGAATACTATTAATTGATTGGACACAAGGTTTACAAATTAACAACAACAAAAAAAACCAATGAGATGGAGAGGCAGATATGTTGGGGGAAAGCCACCAGGGAAGCTTCAGCACTAGAGTGAGATTGAATATGATCAAGATACATTGCATATATTAATGAAATTTTCAAAGAAATTAAAACATCATGTTAAAATTAATGAACAAGTAGTTAGCCAGGCAGTGGTGGCATACATCTTTAGTTGGGAGGCAGAAGGCAGATCTGAGTTCCAGGACAGGCAAAGCTTCACAAGTAAACTCTGACTCTATCTCAAAAAAAAAAAAAACAACAAATAAATAAAATAAACTTAAAAATGAAACATTTAACAATAATCATGGTTGCTGAGAGATGGAGACTTAATTTCCTCCAGGGAAAAGAGCTCCCCAACAGGTAATTTGATCTCAAGTGTTTTGCCATGAACACAAGTAGAAATGAGCAAACTAATTGAACTTGGTGGGATTCACACATGGATGTATGTATGTATGTATGTACACCAATAACAAAGAAGAAACCATCATGAATTTGGAAGAGTGGGAAACACAGCATGAGTTTGAGAGGAGTGGGAGTGGCAGAGCGATATAGGTACAGGGCTCATATACAAAGCTTTAAAAAATAATTAATTAGCCTGCCTGGTACCATGAAAACTGGGTGGGTGAAGAACAGTCTTGTGGTACTGGGCAAGGGCACTATTATGGTGAGCAAATATATGACTGGGTGTTGGAGGGAATGAGAGCGAGAGGAGGGAGAGAGGAAGGGAGGGAGGGAGGGAGGGAGGGAGGGAGGGAGGGAGGGAGGGAGGGACGGACTGACGGACTGACAGACGGACAAACAGAAGGATGGAGGGACGGAGGGAAGAAAAGAAGGAAGAGGGTAGGGAGAGAGAGAATGATTCATCTCTTTTGGAGACATGCAGATCTGAAGAGGCAAAGGTAGTGAGGAATGACCTGCTTACCACCCAAGGCCATGGTGACCTCTGGGCCTGGACTGATGCCAAAGGCCATGTTTGAGTCCACAGCTCTGCTGCAGCCACAGTCTGTGCCAAGCCGTGAGGATGCTCAGGGTCTGGACCGCTACATGTGGTCATATTAGTGCCTGAGGACCATGCCTCCACAGAAATCATCCCAATCTAAGTGGTCTGTACTGCCTCACAGGGTCATGGAGGTGTCTGGGCATAAGCTTCAGCCTAGGGCTATGTTTGGGTCCTTGGTCCTGTTACTGCTGACATCGGTGTTAATGTCCATCTCCCATGTTAACACAGGGGTCCAAGTGAATCGCATGTTGGAACACGTGTTAAAGAACCAGAACCTTGTTGAGATGGCCCCACCCCTCACTCCCTGCCTCCACCAGAGATTCGACCCTGCCATTTGCCCACCCTGGGATAGCAGACCCCATGACCCCTGCATGGGAGATATAGTTGCCCCCTTATAGCAGAGCTGCTGCCCTTCATGAGTCCTGCACCCCCACATTTGGGAAAGGCCCATTCCTCACCATGGGCCTGGGAGAGCTAGCTCTGACCCCTCACCTGAAGGGCTTAGGCCCAGGCGCCAGCACTGACCAGCTCACCTACCACCCAGGCACACACCTGGGCTTTGAGTGGGCACTCCCCAAACCTGCCCTATCTGTAACCGCTGGAGTTCCTGAAGGGGCTGTTAGGCTTTAGCAGGATTTATCCAGGACTGGGGCAACTGCAGGACGTCTGAGAGGAGATTCGGTGAGGGTCCAATATTGATGTTGTATCAAAAGCCAAGGGCTTGAACCTGACCAACAGCACATCACACAACGAACATTTGCAAGAAAAACTGTTTTAACCAAAGGGTATACTACATGAGACACAGCAGCTCCCAATGCCACAAAGCGGAAGGAAGAGGTAAGACAGAGATGAGAATGAAGGAGTTGCAAAGTGGTTTTTTGTTTGTTTTGTCATTAATTTTCTTATTATCTTTCATTTTTATTTTATTTTTATTATTTCGTTTTACATTTTCCTTAGTACAGGATGCTACAAGAGTGAAGGGTGGATATGGAGGGACTGGGAGATAAATGGGGTTAGAGTGTATGATCTGAAATTCCCAAAGAATCAATACAAAATTGTGTTTAGAAATATGAATCAAAATTTTATATGCACAATAAAGTAATACATCCAATAAGAGAAGAAAGTAGTGAATAAAAGTGAGGGTGTTTTTGAAAACAAAGACATTTATTACCAGTAAGAAAATAAAAAAATCTATGTTGCTGAAAATGTAATCTTGTATGTTGCAAAGATGCAATAGGCTGTGATGTAAAAAAAAAAAATCTTAAAACTTACAGGAAATCTGAAAACATAGAAACCAAGTTAAAGATCAGCCCTGAAGACAACTGATGCCCATGGCCATGAAGAAAACTCCAGTCTGAGCCTTGAGAATCAATTTAAGGGATTCTCTAAAGTTACTGGGGGGAAATGAATGAAACTAACTTCCCACAATGTCCCCTCTGTTCCCTGAGCAGGAGATATTTACTAACAACCATGGGGAAAACTGGGGCTGGAAGCAGCTCTCTGTGGACCATGCAGGGAAACAATCCTGCTTATTCTTCCTGCTTTCTCAGTGTAAAAAGAATTGTTGATTCTGCATCACTTGCAGAATAAAACACAAACACACACACACACACACACACTCAACTTGGTGCATACACACATATATACACACATAAATATAATTTCTAAATGTGAGTGGCTAGAGATATTTATGCCACGTTGAACATGTATGTTTGTCAGGGGAAGTGCATGTCATACATTGATAGATTTTTGTCTTAACACGCAGTTCCTAGTGTGTGGTGTACAGGCTGCTGCTGTCTCTTTCTGTTTCTTCTTCCCATTACACAGCTGTATAAATTGTATGAAGTGGAATATAGAATCAATTTTGCCTTGTAAGAGCATGGTATGCTGATTTACACACTCAAAAAGGAAACCACTTTATAGCTTTCTCAAAAATAAATCCAGAGAAAATAAAATAGAATAATATGAAAAGTTAGCCTGAGGTCACATTCTATTTTTCCTTGAAATGATTGAATACTTTTACGATTAGTAGAAGTTCGTCCTTACATAGTCACTTAGTTTTGCCTAATGAGAATTCAAGATAACTTCCTTTAATTATATTTTCATGGTGAAATTGATTTATTTTTACTCTAATATATTTTCTGTAGAATGCTGGAATGGTTATTGAGGGTCAAAATCACAAGCTTTGATGGTATATGAAATGCAGTTTTCCTAGCCATATAAATTCTGCCATACCCCTCCTGACAGACTACTGTCTACTCTATGCCATTTAATTTATGCATATGCGTGCTCATCCTCATGCTCTCCCTTACCACACAATGAGTCTTAAATAAATACTATTTCACTAAATGATTGATTTCACTAGTTTTATTCTTGTTACTCCCCTTTTCAGTTTTTGTTCTGCTTTTGACCCAACTACAGAGGGCATGAAAGCAATTTCCAATTGTAATGTTTAAAAGAAATGTTTTCCACTGTAAAGAAATGGAATTTGAAAGCCAATGCAATCTTCAAATATGAGAACAGATATAATTTGATGATAGCAACTACTCTTTGTTTCGACTTAAAATGGGATTAGAGGTAATGAATTAAAATTACAAAAGGAACACATTAGGTTAAAATTTGAACAAACTTTCTGAATACGAATAATGAAATATAAGATGATGCTAAAGGAAGGGACATTAACACATCTGTATATCATTTGAAGGAATATGGATGGAGAACTATCTGTTTGAATAGCAAAGGCATCGCAGGAAATAAATTACCTCTTCTTGGCTTATGATTGCACATTCCCATCGCTATGTGATAATGGAAGCTTTTACATTTCTATGAATGATCAATTCAAGTATATAAAAAAGGGAAGGGAAATATTTTTATAACACCCATAATAAAATAGAAAACAGTCTAAGCTTCTTTCTCACAGTGCATCATGTTGTTAGCTATTAAATAAAGAGCCAATATCAAATTTGATTTTTTATTGTTATCAAAACTGGGATAAATTTTAGACAAAAAAACTGTACAATGATTTCAATTATTGAATTTCTCTGAGTGCAATTTTTATTTTCCTATTTGCATACTTTATGAGTTACAAATGTTTATTTAAAATATTTTTTGAGAAATCCAATTTCCACCAAGAGACGTTCTTGTCAAATAGCCTTGATTATAAGATTTGTTTTTGTTTTTAATGTACCAGTACACAAAAATTAGAGTGAAAAAGCTTTTAATGGCAGAACAGTACAACTAAGTACTGCCCAATACCTGCTTAATACAACCTTTTAAAATATTTATTAAAAATAGGAAAGCAGAAAGAGAACTGAATTTCACATATTTAAAAAACTTTTAAAAAATATTCTAAACCTGAGTTGCCTTTAGTTGATACTCATCCTGTGTAATACTTATAAAAACAAAGTGTAAACATAATGTATAGTCCCAATTTATACCTGTAAAATATAAAACTACTAAGAAAACTAAAGAGTTTTTGTAAGTTGGCACTTACAAAACTGGTTTCATGACTATACTTCAATTTTTTGAATTACTCATTTGATCAAAGGAGATGTTCTGGATTAAGATATATTAACTTACTTTGTTATTTACTTGGAACTAATGCCCACAAATGCATTTTGTCATAAATCAACATGACATGGCAGTCTAAAATTATAAAAAGTCTGGATTCAATACAAATATGCTTCCAAAGATTTTGAGTCAGAAATTTTAATTCTTGATTTCTAGCACATTTCCTGGGCCTGCATTGTCTCTTTTCAGCATCCATTCACTTGTGGTCTTTGTTTACAAATATATGTAACCTGTCTTCTAGGATAGATATCATAGCAATATGCCTAATTGCTCTTTTAATTGCATCTCAGTATATCAGTTTTCTCTGCTTTTCTGACACTTGCTTAATGCTCATTTGTGAATCCTGAAATTCCTTTCACTATTTACAACCAGCTAAACCCTTCAGGTATGGAAATTTTCTATACTGGCAGACATTATCTTGGTAATAATAAAATTGTCCCATACTAGCCCAGAATTGAGTATAATGAATATTTATTTATTTGGGGTAGACTCACAGATCAGAAAGAAGTCCTCTGCATGAGTAGGGAACAGGAACCAAATTCAGCAGCCAAGGAGCCATGCATGGTTTTACAGCTGTACATATAGTACATGTGACCACGCCCAAAGTGAGCCAGTATCTTAAAGGCTTAAGGAGTTCCCACAGCATTTCCCCCTTTTGTTTAAATAAAAGAGTTCTAAGCTTAATACAAAACTATATATAGTAAGAACAAATATCAAGTACAAAAATTAGAATTACAACCAGCATAAGCAATATCAAGTAAGAAACATGATAAATACTTCAATAGTTATCCTATCCTAAGGTAATCTATGTCCTATATTAGAAATGGCTTGGCTAAGTCATGAGAGAAAAGTAATACAACTTTCTAGTCTTCAACCCTATCAATGATCTGAAGAAGGAAATAATATTATTTGAGTAAACAGGAAGTACAATCAAGCAACTTCCAAAAGGTGCAATAAATGACAGAGATAACCGGCTACATGGGCAACCACCCAAAGTCTCAGTTGCAACTTTGAAGCAGCCAACATTGGCTAAGGCCTAGAGTAACTGATAGTAACTCTGACCATTTGCAGAGGCAGGAAAATTTTCAGAACTCTATTACCGTGTCTTGGAAAGGTTTGGCAGTCTTTTTTCTTGTATCTTGCTTATCCAGTCTAGACACTATGCATTTGTCAGTGGTCAAGGCATGGCCCAAAGGCCATGTTTTGCCAAGAAAAAAAACAAGCTCCAAGTGTAGTGTCTCCGGTGCCCAACATTCTCTTGGGAATAGATCGGTGTTGCCAGGAGCACATGTCTCATGCCAATAGAATCCTAAGTTATTTGAATGTCATATTCTACAGTTCTTTGAAGTGGTTGAAAATTACCTATGTGCAGAATACAATCTCTATGTATCTAAAGAACCTGATTAGTCTAACTATAAGTATGAAATCAATACAATGATTGCAATAGGACTATTGGTTATATCTATTACTTTTTATATTTATTCATTTTTACTATTGTCCCTTATGGAAAGAATATTACCTAATGAAAGTTAATTTTTTTAAAATTTATAAGACTTTTACAAAATCAAGATGATTTGGGGTTGAACTCAGGTCCTCATAAGTGCTACCAGAAGTGTACTATGCTATATCTCCAGAACAAAAGGATAATTAAACTTTATGACAGAGATCTTCAGCAGTCTTGTCATATTACAAAGTAGATTTCAATAATGAGTTTCATCATTTCCTACTCTTAGCATAATCTTGGTTGCAGTTTACAAGGTGACTTTTGTAAGTGAGCATTGACATTTGTTCACCAACAATGAATCTTACTTTATAAATAATATTCAACCCTCAAGAATTCCTTTAAACATCATAAAGCTGATGTGATGAATCATTGTAACTAAGCATCCTAGTTTGTGTTCTAGTGCTGATTTATACGGCATCATTGTGGCCTATCACTACCAGCACTGGTGGTCATATCTGTCTCTTCAAAAAAAGAGGGATCTGCTAGCAAGTGGTGACCTATATCAGTGAGATCTTTAATTAATAACAGACTTTTGAAAATTTGGTTGTATTTAAAAAATAGCCTTACTACAGAGAAATTCTCATTTAGCCTAATCAGGAAAAGACACACAAAAAGAAACTCTATTACTATTCTCTTCAGGGAAGTTGATGAAGCCATGCATCATCATGTCAGTAGTAACATGTTTAAAAAGGAACAATCTGACATGGTTCTTTCTCTCGGTCCCTGTAATGAACATGCCTAATCATGTTCCCAACCAGTACCTCAGCTGCCACCTGCATCTTCAATGTAACTTTAACCCATTCTTCATGGCTAAAATCAAAGATTATCACTGTTGAGCAGTAAACTTCTTGTTAAATAGGAGCACAGATGTTTACACTAGACATGCCAATATCAAACCTCACCAGACAATGCCTTGGAACCCCCTGCTTTCCCTATAATAGAGTCAAATTCTAAGATCCACACCTATGTGGGTCTCTTCCCTGAATGTCTAATGCCTGTGTTTCTTCAGACTCTCTGTTATCTGGGATTGAAGCTGTGTCACTTCGTCCTCTTTAATCTTAGACTTCTCCTTTTTGCAGGTCCTACTGCTGTGTTTCACCTTATCCTCCACCCTGTCTGTCAGCGGCCCTATTCTCTTCTCCCTCATGCTTGAACTCTGTCTCTCTAAGCAGTTTACTGTAAATGAAGATTTTTCTTCATCATATGGTCCTGCTGGACCAGTTTCTCTCCACCTGCCAGTCCCTGCCACTGCTTATGAAATAATCACTAAGAGGCTAATATATTAAACATAATTCTTTGACCATTGACTTAGACTTCTTACTGGCTAGCTCTACGTATAAATTAACCCATTTCTACTGATCTATGTATTGCCACATGGCCATGGCATTACCTCTTTTCTGGCACCTTTCTCCTTGGGCTGCTGTTGACATCTCTGTTCTTTGGTAGCTACATGGCTTCTCCCTAACTCTACCTTCTTTCTCCCTGTATCCTTGTTTGGACTTCCTGCCTAGCTATATTTTGCCTGTCCATTTAAACAGCTATATTTATCAACCAATAGAAGCAACAAACATACAGAAGTTTGCAGTCTCCCGTGTCCTTATTCTGGAGAGAATTAACTCACTGATCTATCTCCCTACCTCGGTTCATTATTAATACTTCTCCCTAGAGCCAACGCTTACTCAAATTCCTAGAACTGTTCCCCAAGCACATATGCTGTACATGCGTGTAATGTTCATATATGCAACACAGGTGTGCCCATGTGAGCTAGAGGCAAGTGCTTCTTCAGTAGCTCCTCATCTTATTTTGGAGGCAAGGTTTTTCACTTAATCTGGAGATCACCAACTTGAAAAGATCAGCTGGGCAGTGACTCCAGGCATTTCTTGTCTCTCTCCTGCCACCCTAACCCATACTCAATACAGATTATAGATATGAATCACTGTTTCCAGATTTGACTTGAGACCTGGGTATCTGAATCACCTCATCCAACATCAACCTTCTCCATCCTTGTTACAAGTCCCTCGGCTCTGTACATGGGGCTCTTGTTAATTAAATTTATATTTTGAGATATAAACTTTTCTTTTTGACTTATTAAGTTCAGTTGTTAGCAATAAATCAGCCCAATGTAGAAAATCCTGCTATCATTGGCTAAGTATACAGCTTTGATCTGAAATTCTGTATTCATGTGTTTGTGGGTTGTATAATTCCTTGAGAAGAGCTTAGATATACTAGCAAAGAAAATTCAAGGATTTTTCCCTTACTGTATAAGGAAATATGTGCTCTCAGTCACCTTTCCACCACAATGATTTGTCATTTCCTTGGATGTGTTAAATGTTTCTCACATAAACCACTTGTAGGAAATGATGATATTCTTTTAGAATACTCTTTGTTAACCTAGAATTAACTCATTAGTTGGTAAAATTACTCTCTACTACAGTTGTGTAGCTTATGACCATATCAATTTATAATTGTTGAAGAACATTTTAATATAATTTCCAAACAAAATTCATTATTTTCAAAAACACGTAAGCAACATTTTATGTCTTATAGTTCGAAATTAAATATTTACAAACTTATGTAAATGTTACTTTGTATAAACTGAAGTATAATTTCTTTTTCTGAAGAAATTTAAAGCATTTTAAAGTCAATTATATGAAAATCCTAGGCATGCATTTGTGGTTTAACCTAGGCTGCATGTGGTATAGAAGAATTTAAGAACAGAGAGGAAGGAACAATTTGAAATTCCATTAAGTGTTCCTTACCCTGAATCTTCACAAGTTTTATTATGAGCTACTAAAAGGGAAGATTGGATTTGTCCTCTACTGCATTTTTTCATAAAGAGATTTCTACCATAGTTCAGGGTGAAATACTACTCAGATGTCAGGATCGTCTGATGGACTATGGGTAGCAATCACAACACAGACCAAATATGTATCATCACTGCAGCAGCTGTTGTCCATTTCTGAGCTTTTAACCACTCATGTGTGGCACTTGAAGGCAAATGGACAGTTTGTAATGCAGATGAGACAGGAAATACATCACATATTTTAACAAGAACAACACTTCGAGTTTTAAGTTTAAGGTAAAAGAAACGAAACATTCAGTCCATTAGTCAGTTGACTCTACCATGTATATCATGGGCATTTGAATTAAAATTGATGAGATGTTTCTTTTGACTTTTGCCACCTATTTTTCTCCGACCAGACTAGTTCTTTCACCATCTCTTTCGATTGTTCTACTGCAATGAATGCTGTATGGTGTTTAAAGCCCTAGTCAATTCTTGCATCAGATCATTCTGTTCGTACTGACTTCTTTCTTAATCTCAATGAACTGAAGGGCTTTAAATGCCAATAACACATTGGCAATTCTGAACTGCATACTCTGCGGAGCTATAGACTCAACGTAAATTCTTGAGTATCAAGTGGACGGGGTTATCTCACATTCATCAGGTTCTAGATTTTGATTCTGTGAATACTATGCCTTTTGATTTTTTATGAGTGAATAAGATTTTTATTCTTTTAGCCAGTTGGCCTTAAGTGGAGCCATATTTTCATTTATTTCTTTCATCTCACATCAAACATCTAGCAGATAAACTTGCTAACATTGGAATATGTGCCAAATCCTAGCTCTTCTTGCTGCCTCCAATTATACCTCCCAAAGCTAAGTCACTACTGCCCACTCTGCAAATTAGCTCAATTACTTTTTTGTTAAACCCATTGCATAAGCTTCTCCAATATTCTTATATTAAAAGAGCAATGAGTCTTAGGGTTTCATTCTGTTATGAAATCTTAGAACCAGCAGGCATAGGTTGGTATTAAATTTAAGTAAAATTAATCAATTCTTTATTTAAAAGGCCCATATTTCAGTTGCCCAATAGTCACGTGCCTCTCAGTATTTGAGAAGGGGTGACAATTAAACATGGGACAAAGAGACAATGAACAGTTGACCCATCTGGGCAGCTAAAGGTCATCTCACTGTGAGGCATAACTGAAAGACAAAGAACCAAATAGAATTCGAAGCCATGGAATGCATATCTGAAGCCAGGATTAGAAATTTGGGCATTCCTCAGGAAATTAGTATGAAATATTGAAATTATTGATAACATTGCCACGTTTTTACTTATACAGTTTTCTGAAGCACTAACATGGACACACATGTTACCAAGCAAAAGGAACTTAGGATACTGAATGACAAGCATCATGACTTAAGACTACCAACCTAACATCTAGGAACATTACAAATTTTTGCAAGTTTTAACATGTGTGTTGAGCTGCATTAGGTATCAGCATACTTCAAAAGTCTAAGCAGATATATGTGTGTGTGTGTGTGTGTGTGTGTGTGTGTGTGTATACCTCTCTACTTCAAGTTTCTGTGTGTTTTTTCCTTGTGGTGAATACTTTTCTTCTTTCTCATCTCATGTCAGCTTGTCTCTTCTTCTCTCCTTTTCATTTCTCTTCTTATCTTTTCACAATGTTTCTCACGGAACTTTCTTTGTTACAAGGCCTCAAACACAGAGATCTGCCTACCTCTGTCACTCACATGATGGGATTGAAGGTATATACCTTCATTGCCCAGTAAGTTCCCCTTATTTCTTTAAGAACTTTTATAAATCACTTCTATCTTTCAGATTTTTTGAGACAGGGCCACTCTAATGCAGATTTTGGCTGCAGCTCACTGTGTGGATTTGGCATGCATGGCAGTCTTTCTATCATTCCTGCTCACAAAACTGACATATAAAAACATAAAACTGGAATATTTTGGTAATTATATAATATTTAGATCAAGTTAATCTATCTGTATTCTCTATGGTGAAAATACATTCAATTCTTTGAAATTTTAAAAGCATGTATTGCATTAATTCCTATAGACACCATGATGGAACATGTGGTACACTTGGATATCTGTTATGGTTGGACTACCCAGGACTTCCGCTGAAGTTTATACATCATTGTAACAATGGTAAGAGGGGGAACCTCTAAAAGGTAGTTATACAGTTAGGACTCTGTCTTTAAGAATGGGTTGATGATGATACTCACAGTATATGTCTGTTATTGGAGAAGTATGTTAGTGGAGTGGTCTGTTCTCTCTCTCTCTCTCTCTCTCTCTCTCTCTCTCTCTCTCTCTCTCTCTCTGTCCCCCTCTCTCTCACACACACACTTACACACACACACACACACACACACATCTTTCTACCTTCAGTTATGAAATTATATATTTAAAAACCTTTGTGAGATTCTTTGCCACAGACCTGTTATTATCCACAACAATAGAAATACAGTTATACCATTTCTAAATTTCCCAGTCTATGATATTTTGTTCTATCAATAAACATTGAAATTAAGGTAATATCTATGTTTTTTTCTTCTTTTTCTTTTTGTAACTGGTACTGTAAGAAGCAAATGTGGTAGACTAGAGGTGGCAGGGAAGGTGGAGAACAAAAGAAAAAGTGGTTTTTAAAAAGTTCCAGACAAGGCAGCCCTACCACGTGAATCTTCCTGCATTGCCATTGCGGCGGCACTCAGGTAATGGCACTCAGAGTTTGCTCCAGGAAGCGCTTTTTCCAAAGTTTGCATATATTTAACGTTGATGATTTATTCCACATACTTAAAAGCATTTAGGAAGATATGCTTAATAAATACATTCTGGTTTTCTCCTTACCTCAAGAAGTTTTAACATAAACAAGACCTAAGTCAAAACCAATGGTATCTTCACCGTTGGATTATGGGGCATAATTCAGTTTCATGCCTCCAAGTTTCCCACTGCAAAAGTCAACCCATCACATTTTCTTCTTTCTGTTGATTGCAATGAGCAAGAAGTAATCAATTGTATATAGAATGTGCTTCTCTCCCATCCCCAACCAATCATAAACACAACTTTACATTGTGTTTAAGGGAATAATTATGTCAAACAGAAATCCTGTGAAAGTATGATTCACAAATGTGTCCGACACCTTTCTTCGCTGGGACTCCTAAGTTATAAAGTGCCATTAGCTTTCACACCAATTCAGGAAGGTGTAGTTATTTTTATTCTTATTGTTTCAACCACTGAAATTGTGTTAACACTGCAGGGGTAAGAAAAGAAAATGCAAACTACCTTCCTGACAGCAGTCAAGAAACACAAGAGGACCTTGACCTCATCTGTCTCTTGAAACCCCAGAGTCCCTTCCAATAATTAGATAATTTCTGAAAAAGTATGAAAGTTAAACTGTGCAGTAAGTCACCAGTAGCCAATAGGTAGTCATAAAAATGCCAGTGTTGGAGCTGGAGAGATGGATCAGAGGTTAAGAGCATTGCCTGCTCTTCCAAAGGTCCTGAGTTCAATTCCCAGCAACCACATGGTGGCTCACAACCATCTGTAATGAGGTCTGGTGCCCTCTTCTGGCCTGCAGGCATACAAGCAAAACAGAATATTGTGTACATGATAAATAAATATTTTTAAAAAAATGCCAGTGTTGAGTCTGGGTGTGTCTCGTCCCAATGATGTTCAATGGACGCATGTCCAGGGAGGAAGGGTACACAGTAACCTGTTATATTAAAATGGTAGACGCCTTTAGCCCCAAAGTGTAGATAAAATGGGGATGTAGATTAAACTTAGTGTTTTGCTATTTATTTTTGAGACAGTTTTGTTCTGCACTCTAGGCAATGCAAGGTTCTCAATGCTAAGGTAATAGATATGCACCACATACCACATTGAGGTTTAATATTTTAATTGGAAATCGGAGAACCTTGGCCTCAACCCCAAAAAGCAATAGGTACTTACTTTTCACTTCACAAAGTGTTAGTGCAGGATTCCTGAGTTATTTTTCTCTGGCCCCTTAAACTTGGAATGTTCTCTGCCACACACATACACATGCCAAAGAATGAAAGTATAATGTTTTCAGAATGCTCAGCCCTAAAGAGCAAATGTATACCAGCTCTAAGGGAAATATCAGCCACACATTCTTCCTAAGTTTCAGGGATCACTGTAGAAGAGGCAGACAAAAAGTGTAAGAGTCAGAGGCAGTGGATAAGTACATGGAACTGTCAGGACATAGCAGGGAAGACACACACATGAACACAAATAAATCAGTGATTGTGACAGTATATGCAAAACTTGTAGAAGGCCAATCCTGGTTTGGGAGTAGGAGTTGGTCATATAATTCCACCCCTAGTTGTGCAGCAATTATTACCTCTGGAGAGAGAAAGGGGTAATGAATGACCTTTTAGAGTTCAGTCCCTGGTAACTTAACTATGTTCAGGTGGAATAGCCATGTTCAAGAAAATCTGATTATCCCTAGTCCATAAATTGGCTTTTTATAGCACATTACCTATGGAGGGATACCTTGCTAGGTCTAGATGCATGTCAGAGAGCCTTGGTACTGCCTCAAAGTGATGTCTCAGACTTTGTTGGCTCCTCATGGGAGGACTCACCCTCTCTGAGGAGTCGATGGAGGATGGAGTCAGAAGAATTTTGGGAGTGGGAGGAGGGAGGGAAATGGAACTGGGATTGGTATGTAAAATACAAAAAAAGAGATTGTTTTAAAAGATATCTGGACAGCAAATATTATTTTGTAGATGTTTGGAAGGGTTTCCCACTTTTAACCAACAGTTCTCTGCAGCTGGCATCCACTGGCAAGGCATAATAATTAATAATAATAATAATAATAATAGGAAAGAAAGAACGAATAAGGAGATGATCAACTCAATGGTACTTTGCTAGACATTCTGTTTCATAAAGTTTGGGCATTTTTTTGTCCTATTGGTCTTTTGGGTCCATATTTTAATTTTTTGTTTTGTTGTTTTAATGGTTTTTTTTTTGTATGTGTGCTTGCGATTTCTTGTCTTTTTTTTTTATTCTATTACTGTTGTTTTGTC
This sequence comes from Arvicola amphibius, assembly GCF_903992535.2. Taxonomy (NCBI): domain Eukaryota; kingdom Metazoa; phylum Chordata; class Mammalia; order Rodentia; family Cricetidae; genus Arvicola; species Arvicola amphibius. Next base: position 18,299 of record NW_024582218.1, on the reverse strand, counting down.
TTTGTTTCTTGATTTTTTAAATTTTTTTTTTAAGGAGAAAGGCATGGAGTTGGGTGAGTAGAGAGGAGGAAAGGATCTGGGAAGAGTTGGGAAAGGGAAAAACATGAACATCATATGCTCCATGAAAACAACTTTTTCAATATTCTTTTTAAAGGACAGAAAAATATGGCTAGGGATAGGGTTGGTCTGGGAAGAGCTGGTGGGGGTAAATATGATCAAAATACATCTCTAATAAGAGATATAATTAAAATTAGCACCTATATGTCTCTTTAATTATTTTTTCCATGATCCAGTGATGAGATTTCTTATCCTCCACTTTGCAAGCCAACAAGTAGTCATGGCAGTGGTAGAGTATGCTCAAACTTTGAGGCAGGGAGTTAGGCACCTGTCTATTCTCGGTTACACTTGGGGCAAAATAGTCTGAATTATCAGATGTCACCTACATAAGTAGGTAGCATTATGACTTTACTAACATGCACTAAGTCTTCAGACCTGTGCAGTCATGTGGATAAACCTACTCCAGCAAAGGAACAATCCCCATGTGAACAGATTCATTTTTATTATACTTTTTTCAGGGAGGATAAGAGAACAAATTTACTTAAACTAGGGGTTGGTTACTCTAAAAGCTTCAGGAAAATGTAGGATACCATTTGAAAAAGTATAAAAAGAAAAGAACTATAAGAGAACACAGCTCTGTCTGTGATTTGATTGATGATTATTTTATTGAATCAGTTTATAGCTTTGTGAAAAGCTGATGAATCAAGACACCATTTGTTCCACTATTGATTTTTTATTATCCTCAATTAGTCTTGCTCTATTTGAAGACAGGCTTTTAAAGGTTATATCTATATAGCAAGGAAGAAAGAGTTCATTTAAATGGTTTCAATAACCAATTAGCCAACTTGGAGTTTATACAAATTTGCAAAGAAAAAGCAAATGAATGAAGTGGATTGTAATACAGGTGTTGAATATAGCTATGTTTTTCAGTTGTGTGACAACGATGTGGTCAGAGTGTAAGTGAGCAGAATTGAAAATAACAGCCCTTTACTGCAAAACCCGTTGTAACACACAATTATTAAAATTGATTAATACTTGGGCCAATGCAATTTCATTATCTCTGATCGATTCCAGTGTTGCTCTTTAATGGCTTTCGCTCTTGTCCTTTCAGTTAGAGCTGCAAGAACAGCGGCTTAGAAGGCAACACATGGTCTTCTTTATGAGACAAAGCCCTTGGCTTTTGTTGCAAATCCCAAATGAATAAAGGGCTAAAAGCACAAGACCATGCTTCTTCACACTCTATTTAGAAATCCATACCTTCAGAAGATTCTTAAATACAATTTTAATGGTTTAATACCCAAGTAATGTTTTAAATACAGTTTGAATCACACCATGGTCTATCACAGTGGGCTTTGCTTAAAATGGGCAACAAGAAAATAATTGTTAGGTTATTTTAGGAAGGATGAAAATTGTTTGACTTACTTCCATCTTTAGTTTAATTCAGTCAGGAAGACAAGGATCTTTCTTGACTTCTACAGGGGCAGCAGCCAATCTCTAAAGGACTCCTGAAAGCCACAGGCTGGCTTCCCATTCCATGAGGTTTGCTCTCATTCCTCTCACAGCAGTCAAAGAAACCGAACCATCACAACAGCTCTTCCTGTCAGGGTTCTCTCACAGTGTCTGTCCTGCTTTTTCCATTCTTCCAAAATGTCTCTCCTTAAGGCGTTTCTCAGTCTTAAGGTTACAAATAAACCAAATGCTTTCAGATGGCACAGAAAGACATATATTCTAACTTCAGTCTGTATCTCCTGGGCTCCTTCTCCCCTGGTTTTCTGCTACACTTCTCTTTTGTCTCCGTCTCCCTCTAACTATACACCTTGTCCTAAAGTCCTCCTCCTCAGATGCTACAGTCCAGCCTCACAGAATCAAAGGCCATTTACTTGTTCAAAATAAGCACATACCTAAAAGTCTTACAATTTTATCTCTTTTTTCTGAGAGGCTCCTTCAAATCTCATTCAAGTTGTTTTTTTTTTTTTTTTTTGCCTGCATGTGTGTCTCTGTTAATTCGAATCTTGCTAATAAGTATTACTAAGTGTTTCCTAATTGTTGACCATATCACACTATATTCAGTTTTATCATTTAATTAAACACTGTCCCACATTTTCCCTAATATTCTGAGATTTTTTAAAACAAGAATTCCACTCATGTACCTTTAAATTTTCTGTTACCCAATATTATGGCAAGCATAACTTCAATAACAGCCACTAAATAAAAGGTGAATACAGTTGGGGGGTTGGTTATTTAGTAGTGACTTTTTACAATTTATAATTCTGTATATTTGTTGAGTATACAGAATATACTGAATCACAGCATACCTCTGGGTAAATCCCCCCTTAGGTGATTTCACTGCTGTGTGACCATGACAGCTCAGAATTACACATACTGTCATAGTTTCACTACTAATGAGCAGTTCAGACTCAGGGGACCACCATGGTCTGTAGAGTCTATTGTTAGCAGCGATCCCATGTGCAGCACATGACTGTATTGTAATGGTGAAAATTCTCAGGTGTTACCTTAGAATGAGTAAAAAATTTAATTTATTGCTAGTTATTGACTCTCACATCTTGTCTAAAGAGGGGAAAATTGGAGCATATTAAGAGCACACTGTATAAAACTGATGGTGTCTCTACCTGCACGGCAGCCTTGAGTCTAAGAAGCCTCAGAAAGAATCAATATGCTCAGAGCAGTAATCATGGGAGATAAATGGACAGTGGGAGCCGTTCTCCATCCATCATGGCATTGTTAGAGCAGAAAAGGCACTGGCCTGTAAGCTGTGCTGACAGAGCTTGCTGAGCCGGAACCTGGCTGCAGATTTGGATAACTTGCATTTTTTAAATTTATTAAAAACTTTGATTTGGGCATTATAGAGTATTGAGCACAAAGGACACTCAACTGAGCAATTGCTTTCTCCTGTGTAGCCAAAATGTGCCATGTTGAGTGTTTTATTCATAATTTACTGTCTTTGAAAATGAATTTCTAATACAATATCCCCTGCATACTGTTCACACTCAACCACATCATTTGGTGATAGAGACTAATATCTCATTACTTTTCATGGGATCATTTTATTTTGTCTTTATGCTTTATTTATCTATTTGAATTTATGCAAGTACTAGTAACATATTCATTAACGACACATAAAAGTCAAGTGCTTTGTTTCAGCTCTGTGGTTCATCATTGGCCACTGTGAGGCCTAGAGGAGACTAAAGTCTCAGAATGTTGACGATCTTCAATAGGACTTGACAGGAGGAAAATAAGCTAGTCGTTTCTGCAGGAAGAAAACCCATTTGTTCACCTCTCTCTGCTTCCAATCCATAGACTCAGAAAATGCCTTCAAAATGGGTCATTTTAGCCCAACAAAATACAGAAGGGTTTTAGACTTGCTGCGTAAAAGGGTCCACTTTTCACCCAACATTATACTTACAGACTTGGCCTCCAAATACCATCGAAATAAGCATACTATCTGTCTGTCACTGACAAATATTTAGAGTTTTATTTATGACATGTAATTTTTTTCATTTGAATGACTGTAAATAAACCTATGTTTATATTACTATGTTCTCCACAAAATCATGGCACTAATCAGTTAAAGAACTAGTTAATCTCTTAGTGTCTATGATACAAAGCAAGTATAAACTCCTTAAGATGGATAGTAAGTAACAAAGAAGTAAAACCCAAGATTCAGTGTGCTCGTCATGTAAAATCGGGCACATACAGCCCTCAAACCTTAACTTCCCTTCTTACCTGAAGGTACAGTACAATACCAAACTAAAACATAATTCAGGTACTGATGGGTTTTATCCCAGCTAATCCAAATGGATTCAGAGGACTGCTACTGTATTGTCAACCACTAGAACAACATTAAACATAGTGTCTTGATTTCGCTTAAAATCAAGTATGAATGTGTTTAAATGCATTTAATTGGAGTGAGAGGCTGTGACACACTGGTAGGAATCCTGCCAACATACATGAGTCCTATATACTCTTCGTTTCTATATCTAATGATTTAAAAATCCATTTTAGTTTATGATGAAAGACTGGATTCAGATTAGCTAATCAATGTTACTGCTCCAAACAAACAAACAAACCACCACCACCAACAACAAAGAAACAAGAAAAAAAAAAAGAAAACTCCTGCTCTTTGGTATTGAATTGGCCAAGATGAATTGTATCACCAACATGCAAGTTGAATTGTATCTCCAACAAATAAAGTGAATTGTATCACCAACATGTAAGCTGACTTAGTCAGTTTTTCATTGCTTCTATTTATGAAATTTCTTTTTATTGAAAATAATGTTTTATCATACAATATATCCTGATTATTTTTCCCCTTCCTATACTCCTCCTCCATCTATCCTCCATCTATGATCTAAATCTTCCATGAGAAACAAAGATATACACTTTTTTAATACTCATACCCTTCACAAAGGGGCAGGCCTCCAATGGGCTTGAGCAAAGCATGGCACATCAAGTTGAGGCAGGACCGAGCTACCTGGTGGTGCCAGGTAATCCAGCATGGGAAACAGGTTACCAAAGCCAGTTAAAAGTCAGGGAGAGATCCTGATCTTCCTGTTAGAAGCCTTACTGGAAGACCAGGCTACAAGATTGTAACACACATGCAGAGGGCTTAAATGGGTCCCATTCAAGCTCCCTGACTGTTGGTTACAGGTCCGTGAGTTCCTGTGATCTCAGGTCAACTGTCTGCGTGGGTTCTCCCATCATTACCTGAACGCCCCCACCACAAACACACATCCGATCCCCGTGCGCTGGTACAATCCCTCCTCCCTTTCTTCCGCAAGTCTCTCTGAGTTCAGAGCAATGCTTGTCTGTGGATCTCTGCTTCTGCTTCCATCAGTTGCTGCATAGAGAATTCCTGATGGCAATTAGGGAAGTCACCAATCTGCTTACAGTAGATGGCCAGCTCAGAAACCCTCTTTATCATTGCTAGTAGCCTTGGTTGGGGGTCATCCTGGTGGAATACTGGGGGTTTCTCTGGCAGTAGGTTTCTCCCTAACTCTAAAATGCCCCTACATCAAAACGTCACTTTTGTTACTCCTTCCTGCATGTTGCTGCCAACCCCCACCCCCACACCCAGTCCTCATTCTCTAGCTTCCATCCCTCTGTATCCCCAACCCCAGCCCTGGGAGATGGAGGAAGAGTGGATGGGAGGAGGGCAGATGGGAAAGAAGAGGGTTCCGAAAGTGAGGAGAGGAGAAACTGGTTGGTATGTAAAATAGATGAAAAAAGTTACTAAAATAACAAATAAGACTCACACCATTTGAACTTTAGGCATCAGGTTTTGATCTGGGCAGTGCGGAATATCAATGTATTGATGGACCATCATGACTATGGTTTAGGATTTAGAACTTTTCCTTGAACTTCTATCTGTCCTAAACCTTTTCATCCTCATTGGAATATCTTATGCCACAATTAGCTATTTGATTTTCAGTGTAAAAAAGAACATAACAAAAGTAAGCATATAACTCACAGAGAGAAACATATATACTGTGTTTAAAAACAGTGCACACGTTATATGATAAATTCATTCAATTCATATAAGCCTAAAATATCATGTTGGAATAAATCATCAATTTAAGTAAAAAACACATATCCACCTCTTATCCCAGACCCTGACCCCGAAACTCCCTTGAATTCTTTTTTCCCTCCATATACTAGCTTTGATTTATCAGTTATGTTTGCTGTGATGCTTCAGCCAAAGGGAGAAATTACACTGCCCCACTCTGAGATTCGGGACTTCCCCATGAGGGCTCTTTGTGTATTACTCAAGTTTGAATATTGAGCTGCCACCTCTGGCTGTGGTTTTCTCTGTCTCTCATTAGGTTTCTTGAAACCAGAGTTCAGACCGTGGTCCTCTGAAAGCTACACTCTCTTAGCTCAACAAGGCTTATGTATGTGAAGCATCACTTAGTGTGTGCAGATGAGAAATGACTTACTGAGATGCTGCCACCCTTTTCTGAAAACCACAGAGACCCAGAGAGCCCTTGATCAGGACGCTCAAAAATGTCCAAGCAGAAGACAGACTTGGAAGATAATAACAGCATTTCCTCCAGGAAAAGTGAACAGGCCTGTTTACACCCTTGAACAGATGAATTCATCAGTTGCCTTGAAATGAACAGAAAGTCATACTTTCAATCCAGAAAAGAAAGAAAGAAAGAAAGAAAGAAAGAAAGAAAGAAAGAAAGAAAGAAAGAAAGAAAGAAAGAAAAAAAAAAGGTATGTGGGTATGGGTGGGAGAGGTATTTCTGGTTTCAAAACCCAATTCCGAATGCCTTTGGGTGTCACCAAGCAATGTTTAATAACCTTGCATGAAATGGGGATCAAATTACTCATGCATAAATGCTGCCAAGTTTATTAAACAGGAATCCACCATGTTGGTCTCGCCCCCAAGTTTCAGGTCCTCCATTGATATTCATGCAACCAAAGCAAGCTAACTATGTTAAAAGTGTTATAAAACCTAAGGCATTTCACAGATCTTTACAAATCATTGTACAAAAGACTAGTAGGGACACCGGATCTCAAAGCATGGAAACATGTGTTATTTCAGGTTGGGTGGGAAGTTTTGATGAGATATGAATGCCATTTATAGGAATCATGGTCCTTAGGTTAATAGCTAGGTGTTCACTTATTCAAAGATACTCCACTACTTTATGGGCCGACTGCATATTTGACAGATACTTCCTATTTGTCTATTGTGTAGGGGACATCTGACCCTTTTCCCAGACTGTTTAAGATTGAGTTATCTTTGGAAAACGCAGGTCTAGAATTCAGGATTCCTTCTTGCAGCACTTTATGAGCTTTTACCTAACTTAACAACCTCATGTCAAGATCATACTTGAAATTATTTCAATTTACTCCAAAGACTCAATCTTCTTACAAATGTATTGTTTCTGAAGAATACGTTCTTACCAGCCACATTGATTTCTCTTTGCTACTTCTTCCCTCCACACTCGTGTGTATCATTTCTGAAAGTCAAAGCACTCAGCCATGTATTCATTTATCTATCATTTTTGGCCATCCAGGGCACACTCCTGAAAAGCCCCACCTTTTGCAACCCTTCTCCTCTACAGTATTCATTTTCAGTTCTTCATACTGCAATTATTTATAAGTAAAAATAATTCTTGTAAGATCTAAGATGTCATGGGATGTATTCTTTTTGTGTTCTATATTTTACACATATCAGGATATTATTTCAGAAAAGAGAATAACAGAAAAAGGGAGACATTTCAAAGAACCCTGGACTGGGAGATAGATCAAGACACGTTTTACGAGGATGACAGTCAGGGAGAGTCCTTCAATGGTGAATGGCTGATGACTTCTTACCAAAAAAAAAGTAAATACACAATGATAACAATAACTAATAATCTTCCTTATACTCACTACTTAGGCCCTGAGACTCAACTCTAGGGGAATAAGTGAAACAGTGCTAAGAGACACCCATATAAGATGTATGTCGGTATCCTACCAGGTGTTATTTTTAACAGGAATACTATGAAAAAACAATTAGGTCTGAAGAAATAACTTAGTGGGTAGAATACAAGGCTTAGAGAGTTAGAGGTAAAATGGCTTAGAGGCTTGCTGCTTTTGCAGAGAACCCAGGTTTGGTTCCTAGCATTTTAGCTACAGGCAACTGAAACTTTAGCTCTAAGATGCTGTCCTCTGGTCCTGTGGGCACTGTCCCACAGCAGTACACAGTCATACCTGCAGGTGAACACCCCTACACAAAAATAAAAGCAAAGCAATTTAAAGAAGAACAATGCAAATGTTTAAATTAGGAAGAGATATTCCTCACAGAAGGGTGTTGTTTTGAACTGCTTTTACCTCTGCCCTAGTTTGCTATACTGAGAAGCATATTGACTTTTCTTAATTCATGGTATTTTATATTCATACGTTATGTAAATTGAACATTATATAGGAATTTAGGTGCTATGTTCAAAACAAGAGGGGGGGTTAGATCTGGACAATGTATTATTCCAAAAAACAAAGATGACATTGAGCAAGAGAAAGCACAGAGAAATCTGGAAAGGGCTTTTCTCAATGAGCGTGGGACAAAGAGCCCAGGAGCCAGAATTAATAACCTATGACAGAAAACTCAATAGGCTGTATATGGACTGTCCTAGTGAAATACAGGAAATGTTTGTTCACTGTTACCATGTGCCCATATGCAGTGGCAAGATACATTCTGAAATATAAAGTTAAATTAAAATATGCAATCTAGATATGCCTTAGGTAGTTATAAGGGAATAGCTGGTGTTTTATTGAATTAGCAAACTTATCAAGTTAATAAATTAGAGCTTTAGATGTATGCAGCAGCTTGAACTACAATATTGGTACAAGCTGATCTAACAAGTTCTTCCCCACAGAATAGAGTTAATATGATGAACCCAGAGAAGAAAAAGCGAGAAAACGCCCACACTTATTTTATTTTTATTGAGAGTAAAAACCACCTGCACACATTTCTGTTAAAAGAAAATGGCTCACTTCAGTTTCTTTCTATCACAGACAAAAATACACTCAAAGAATGAAAGAGCTCGCTTTATTTTTTGTTCTAGCAAAATTTGACTTGCATATTTGGGGACATGTTAAAGTGCTCTCAGTGGTTTTGAGAGTTTATAAAAAGACAATTTGATCCCAAATCATAGTTTTCTTTATTTCTTGTGCTGAGCTGCACACCCTTCTGAGAAGTGAGCCATGAGGGGAAGACATTAGCTTGCCTTGTATTAGATAATAAAAAGTTCCGCAAGGGATGAGTTCTGTCTAACGGCACTGTGAATATGAGGCTCATTTAGATTTAATTCATTACTGCAGCATGTTGCACAAGAAGGCAGTTTTTAAGCAATAGAATTGCAGTTCATTTGTAAAGGACCCAGACACAGCACACAATCAGCTAGTGAAGGCAGAAACTGATTTCCCAAATCAGACATAGAAAATTTAATATATTTGTCCAGTTACAATGAAAAGGAAGAAAACTTCAATCTTCTTTTTAGATAAGAATATCACTTTGTAAATTTAGGAAGTGTAATTTTGCTTGGGCAATTGACTTCATGTTGATGCCATGAACTGAATATGCTGGAGAAAATGACTGCCTTACGTAAAATATTGAAAACTTTGCTAGATGCAGTATAATGTAATTTAAAATTGTATCTTTGTACATTTTGAGTAGGCCTACATTAAAATAAGTTCAACAAATACATTAATTAGTGACATAAAGGTAATTACCAACATTTATTTTAGTACTAAGAATTCAACATAAGGCTTTATGATGTTAGCCATGAGCTTGTTAATTTTTAAAATTTCAGTTTTGATAGGAACTTCCAATTCTGGTAGACTGGCCTTAAATTCATTTTTTCTCTTCATCACTTTCTCAAAAGCTAGACTACATTTGTGAAGAATTACTCTTCATTGAGCATAACATATTCAGCATCATTATTCAGTTTATTCCTAAGGGGAGATAGCTTAAATTATTATAAAATTATACAGGATTTTTTAATCCAGTTAAATTATACCATTTTATATAGGTTCCATAAATCAGTATAATTTATCCTGTGTTCTACAGAGAAACAAAGTCAACAAGAGTTGTAAGTGTGTATATGGTGTGTCTGTGTGTGTGTGTGTGCATGTGTGTGCATGTGTGTGTATTTGTGTGTGTGCATGTGTGTGTGAGTAGGTGTGTGCATGATTGTGTGTGAGTATGTGCATTTGTGTGTTAATATGTGTGTGTGTGTGTGTGTGTGTGTGTGTGTGTGTGATGTTTCCCTCATTACTTTGTGGACTTAAACTACCAGCCATATTTACTTTATGTCCCATCTAGAAAGACCTTTCAGTGAATACGATATTTTCAGTGAATACGATAAAATATTTAGTTTGCTTTGATAAATGTCATATAATCTGTTTTAAATATGCATTACTCTGTTACCTGTAAAGCATCTTTATGAGACAATTGAATTAGTGTTTTTGGCAGAAAATTTCAAATATCTTCCTTGGTTTCTGCAGCTTTGGACTTTCAATTTTAACTTTCACACGGCTGTGCCTGACATTTGAATCTTGATTTCCTTAACTGATAAAGAGAAAAATCATGCGCCATTGTCAACCTCTACTTGCTGAACCCCTGCATTACTCCATTTACTGTTGTCATTGCCAACACTTTTACAGTGGGGGTGCTAGAAAGTTGGGCAAGCCAGCAAGAAGCCGATATGCATGTTCATCGAGGAAATGATTCTTTTATCTCTTTTTATTACACCTGACTCAGTTTGCTTCTGTTTGAAATGAATAAGATAAAATGGTGAATGGAAATAAGAGCATATTATAATCAATTCATAAGAAAAAGAACAAAAGAGTGTGACTATATTAAAGTTAAACAAATTCCAGGACAAACTTCTGAGTCAGTCTAGAGATCTTGATAAATGAGATAGAAATATCTCACGGTCAGTAAAGGACCAATATGGTATACATATAGATTACCAACCTTCAGGTTGCAAGGACAGGAAGATCATGAGTTTGAGGCCAGCCTGTGAGACACAGCAAGTTCCAGGTTCTTTTGTGTTGTATAGTAAGACTTGAGGAATTCAGTAGAGTGAAGTAAAGAGATACAGGAAAAGATGTAGAAGAGGAAGACGAAGGAGAATGAGAAGGAGAGGACGGATAATGGGAAGGAGCAAGGAGAAGGAGGAGAAGAAGGAGGCGGAGGAGGGACGGAGGAGGAGGGAGGAGAAGGAGAAGGAGAAGAAGAAGAAGAAGATAAAACTTTAAGATAAAACAGAAAGCCAGTAAAAACTGGCACCCCCCTGAATCTCAGCTGTACTGTAGTAGAACTTCATATCCATGTTTATGTTGAAGTAATAAAAACAAAACCTTCCAACTTAAAAATTAATATTGGGTACAAGCTGTTAAAATGTGCATTAAATATATGAAAAAATAACCAAGGAACCATGAGTAATCAGAATGTCATTTTATTTTCCAGAAACTGAAATGATAATGCATAGGAAAGGAGGGCTTATCAAGGGCAACCACGTGCTGGCTCTATGCTCTTCAATGCTAGTTTTATTGAATTCCTGTCTAGTACTACTCAATTTGTTAATTTTTTTCCCTCCACTGTGGAAAGTGGTACATTCCTAAGTAGTTGAAGTGCAGAGAGTTGCAGGGATAGAGAGAGGAAAAAAAAATACACAATTTAATGTGACATCAAAGAGCTATGATAGAGCTGGTATCTGGACCATGCATTCTGGGCAGCTAGTATTTGAGCAAGTGGAGAGCATTACATGCAAAACCTCTGTTTTCAACAATCCTCATTTACCTGAAGATGAGGTAGGACTTTAACTCTCATATAGCTGTGAGTCTTATTCAATCAATAAAAAATAGTAATGTCTATCTTCATGACTTTAAGCAATTCTAAGTTAAGCAATGCTTTATCTAAAGTTCAGAGTAATGAGGTTCTCTGCATAATTAAATTAGCATATCCTATGTATTCCTTTTATGATTAAATTTAAGACACATGTATAATTGTAATGTGGTAGCTCAATGGTAGAATATCTAATTACTTCCTTAAGAAACCATCATTTCTTTTTCTGGTAAATTCAGTCATCATTTGCATAGTTTGACTTATGACACTGGTTATACGTTTACACATTTTTCTTTAATTAAAATAGGCAGTGCCTTTATGCTTTCTTCATTTGTCCCAATGTTCCTGCTATCATCTTCTCTAATTGCAAGATGTAAAATGAAAAAAAAAAAAAAAGAAAAGGAACAGGAATGAGAAGGGTGAAGAAGAATCAGCCAGAACAATTATGCAATGACTAAAACCAGGGAAGTAGAGAGACAGTTCTGAGTTGAGAATGGCAGTAGCAAAGAACAAGCAGAAAATGGGTCTTGGTATAAAAAAAAAACCAGGAGAGCAGAGGCAACAAATATGACAGATTCTGTTGGTCAGAGGACAAAAATCCCACTAACACCAAACTCTACCTAGCTCTTTGATAATGCAGACATTAACCCACGGGTGCTCATGAAGGACTTTTCTGCTTTCATTTTAGGTGAAGATTTATAGTTTTGAATATTCTGGAGCAATATCAATGATCCATTTCTTTTAAAAAAAAAAGAATAGATTTAGATAGAAAGAGGTGGGAATGGATGAATGGCAGGTGTGGGAACTGAGCACAGGAAAAACAGTGACATTATATAACAAGGAAGCTAGAAGGTGAGCTGAATAAAGGGACCACAAGCAGCAGAGCTCTTTACATTCTTGTAACTTGTGGGACAGAGAAAGAAGAAATTAGAAGAGGAGTAAAACAAATCCATATTCTGACCTAGATATCTTGAACCTACACAGCCTCCTTTAAGGTGATCAAATTTGAAAGATCACAAAATGGCAATTCAAACCAAAACCCAGGCTTCGTAGAGAATGGTCACCTGTCAGTGTTGCAATGGATACTCTGGCAAAGATAATTTCGATTAAGCTAATTCTTATCACATGATCTAGCATAGCTATCCCATTAGAAATATGACTGGAAGAACTTTCTTTCTGTTCTTCTGACTATGAAGTAGATCTGTTAATGTGTGGAACTAAAAGGCCTCTAAGGAGTTAGAAACAGTGGTGCCAAGTGCACCTGTGATTGATGGGTGCAGGAAAAAGAGAAAAGCAAAGGAATTTAAATATCGCTGCCCATTTGTCATGCCTCGGGTAATGTCCTTAAATCACAGACACCTAACTAAAATGTTCTAAGTAGGGTTTACCTGGTACAGAGTATTATCTCATACACATAATATTAAAATAAATTAGTTGCTAAAAGTAAGTGAAGGGAGAAGGAAAGAGTTGAACAAAGAAGAAAGATAAAAGAAAGACCATGCAGTATTTCAAACAATCCAAGCTCTAATCCCAGTTCCTGCCCGGTGGTTCTCTAGCCAATGAACTTCTGTTCGGGGGATCTGATGTCATCTTGTGGCCTCTGACACTGAGCTCCCAGGAATAACCCTATAGGAATATACACAAAATACTTCTTTTAAGAAAGAAGGAAGAGTAAGTGAGAGGGAAGAAGATGATCTTTGAAAATACATTTCAAAATATCAAATATAAATGGGATTTGAGAACCAACTTCCATTTTTCCTTATTAAATAAAATAATTATTAGAATATTACTATTTCTGAAATGCCACAATTGTTATGTTTCTGAGCAGGCTCTCAATCATCACCAAAATGCTGAAAGTACTTAAAATATTTTTTAAAGGTTTTTGAACAGTTAATCCCCATCTAAGGTGAAAATGTTTTACATACATAAGGATGACTTCATACTTTAACTTCACACATGTTTAAACTCACTGTATCAAGGCAGATAATAAATTTAAAAACACTTCAAGAAGTGTAGATATTTAAATGAGACAAATTGCTAGAGAGCTTTATCTTGTTGCATTTGATAAACTTACAGTGCATTTGATAACAAAATCATCTACAGGAATGAGAGCAGGACAGGGTCTATGGAAAGCAAAATAGATGAAACCTGGAAGAGTGGGGATTTAGGAGGGAGGCAATGCAGAGGCAAAGGAAGGGAAGAAGGAAAATAACATCGAGAATGTTTGTAAAGATCAAAGGAAAACATAGTTGCCTAAAATGCATATATATGTAAGCATGTGTAAAACACACGACCACACACAGACACACACACCACACACACACATATATATAATATATATATAATATATATATATATATATATATATAATATATATATAATATATTTCAAAGAAGCTATAACCAACTTGAGTTTGGTATGCTTCCTTCATGACACATCGGCTATCTAAAACAAATATAAACAAACATCAGCACAACAACAGAACAGTGCAAGGCATGGAAAAGCCTCTCCTTCAAGTTATTGATCAGGGGAGCATGAAAGACTCCAACATTGTAGGTTATGTTTCTGCCCTCAGTCACTTCTGAGAAGGGTGGAACTGCTACTGAGACAACCGCCACACTTGTGAATAAGACATGGAAGAATTGAGTGGGGCTTGTCTGGAAGCCTCCTCCCTGAGGACTAGCTCTCATAGTATCAAGAGTGGTTATGTAATCTGTCAATGGAGAAAAAATATATCAATACCCCAACCCCTGCGTCAAAGCTAACAAACTACAACAAGGATCAGCATGGAGATATCCCAATGTATGATAGTGGCACATAGATCCAGGAGAAATCAACTGATGGCTAATAGTACATAGGCCCACTCAATAAGAAACGGGTTTATTATATAAAACCTAACTATTTTTCTATGGCTGATAAAGTCAACAAGCCTTTGAGAACTTTACTATTGTCCTGTTCCCCCCAAATTGCTTTAGTAGTTTCTAACTGCATTCTACCTGCCTTCTAGATACTTCTTCTTCTATACGCACAGATATGTGTAGCTTTCTCACCTTTCATAAAATTATTTCTTTTTAAAGCAGACAGATTACAGAAATCTACAGGCAGGTCAAATGTAGAGAGAACAATTTACTGTGTTGTATCCAATCCAAACTGATACATTGAGAGCACTATCCCCTACTTCACCTAGGATTCAGGGAACATTGGGGAAGAGGAAGGAGAAAGATTGTAAGAGCCAGAGGCCCAGCGCCTCCGCTGTGAGATAGTATACATGTTGACAGGCAAACTGCATGCACAGAAACCTCAAGGATATGGTTGACTAAACAAGGCAAGCACAATGGCACACTACCCATAACATGTTACTACTGACAATGGGGGGAGATTTCAACAAGACCCTACCCCCAGATGAAAAAAAAATCTATCTATATGCAATTAATAGTTGCTAAAAGAGGGAGAATTCCACTCCAAATGGCATGAGCAACTACTAAGTTATCCAGTCGCAAGTTGTCTACTCAAAACACATGAACATGTGATCTACATGAAATGGAATGAATACGGTAGTGTGTGTGTGTGTGTGTGTGTGTGTGTGTGTGTGTGTGTGTGTGGCGTGTGCATGTCTAAAGGGATAATAATTAACAGTGGTCATGACTTTGATAGGGGGATGTGGAGGAGAGCTAGAAAATGATGGAAATTATTTAAATACAATATCTGTGCACGAAATTTAAAAACAAAAACCAAAGTTTAAAAAATGTAACTACAAAATAAACTCTAGACAATTGCTATATATATTGCATTCTATTTTTCTATTATAATATTTTGTTTTTGACCAGTAAAATCTAGGTGAGGTGGATTCTTTAAAAAGTTGTTCATATGAGGAAAAAGAAATACAATGAGTCAATTAAAAAATGAAAAATGATATACTTTATTTTTGGTCTATCAAAAACAAACAGTAATGGAGGAACCTAGAAGGCTGGGGGGGTTTTGCAAGGCAAGTTTATATCACAAAGTAAACAACTAAATTAAACTCTCTGAAGTGGTTTACTTTGCCTTCCAGGCATTTATGAAGAAAAGAATAATTAAATAAAAATACAAAACATTTATCTCTAAGAATGTTTGGAAAAACTTAAATGTTCTTTTATGAGGAATGGCCTAAGAAAGTTCCTTATACCTATAGCACTTACCACCAAGCAATATGTTAGTGTGGTTATATATACTTACATTCATTAACCTCAAACATTGTTCTAAGTATATTTAATTGAAGATACAGCTAAAAATAGTTATCAAGAAAATATTTGTGGGCACAATGCAATTTTTGATTGATTGATGAAGGTAGAGGGCATTTTTTAAAGAGGTACTAATGGGTG
Source organism: Arvicola amphibius (assembly GCF_903992535.2). Taxonomy (NCBI): domain Eukaryota; kingdom Metazoa; phylum Chordata; class Mammalia; order Rodentia; family Cricetidae; genus Arvicola; species Arvicola amphibius. The sequence continues at coordinate 2,525 of NW_024582218.1, read as the reverse complement.
ATTTTTGGTTGATAATGTATAACATTTGTATATGTTGTCCTAATATTCATGCAAAGTGAAATAGTAGGAGACATAGGTAGAGTACATACTTACTCTCTCCAACCTATGTTTTATGGTATCTGGTATTGTCAAAACCCAAGAAAATTATTGAATTAAGATATACAGTCAGGATTAATATAGTAAAATGACCATCCTACCAAAAGCAATCTGTTAGGTTTCTATGCAATCTTAATTAACATTACAAGACAATTATTCACAAGAGATAGAAAATATAATTTGTCAGCTTCTTATGTTAACACAAAAAACCCAGCATAAGCAAGCAAGATCCTAAATAATCAAATAACTAGTGTGTATCAACACCCCTGATCCTAAATTGTACTATGGAGTTATAGTAATTTACAACAGTATGGTTTCTGGCAGAAGACCAGACTTGTTGATCAATGGAATAACAATATTTTTGAGCAAAAGCTAAACATTGACTGAGAGGGATACTATTCAGATAGCTAGTATAAACATATTTGGGCAAAATCACTATTATCTAAAAAAAACATATGAATAAGAAAATTCATGGTTATTTTATAGAGCACAATTGAATATGTGTCTTTCCATGGGATATTCTTATTGACTAATCTCTTGTAAAGTGTTATTTTTGGGCTAACTTTAAATATATCACTTTAGTTGATTTTATTTCCTTAATTAGAAAATAAAATCCACACCCCTTCAATTCCATTGTGGGGAAAATAGCACTTTTACTTAATTATATATTTAAATTTTTATCATTTGTTGTTTTATTTGAAATAAGGAATATTAGCAAGCTTTTCAACATGCTGAAAAATAAACAAAAATTAATAAGGTGCAAAGAAGGAAAATATTTATGTAGCCTAGTTAATAAATAAAATCAAACAGGAAATCCCCCATGAACTCATACAGACTTAACTCTTGACTAAGTCAAAGTAAATAAAAAAATTAGGTTTGAGTCTATGAACTACACTTTGCTGATAAACTGAAAACTGACATGTAGCTTGGGGAGAAATCAATTTCCTTAATGTTAAAAAGGAAATTAATTTACAGGTCCCTTGCAGAAGCCTGGTTGCCTTGGTGAAGTAAACCCAGCTTTATATGGTTCTACTTTGCTGGTTCCATTTGAGAGACTGCACCGCTCTGCCAGAGGCATCACTTATGAAGACCTTCTCGCCTTCTCTGCTTCAGCCCCTGACACGTTTAGAAAAGATTCCCAGTCAACATCCTTCTGGATTCAGTCATTGGAGGATCATCTAGGACCCTGAGGGGCAGGAGCAAACTGGGATGTTGTGCTTCTCAATGCTTCTCACCCTCTACAGACCTGCTATTGTCCCCAGTTGAGGCTGCATCCTGCCTGCACTTGTGTAAGCAGGAAAGTCCAGTTTCCACCAGTTTATTTTTCTAGGTTTAATGGTGTCTTCATTCTGGGCTGCCTCCCTGTTTTCTGAAAAGTTTCACATTCTTCACCACTGATGAAATAACAGACCGATATTGAATATCTATTGTTCAGGGGCTGGCTAGAGAGGTAGCTTGGTTAATAAAGTAAATGCCTTGCAAGCATAAAGATGTGATTTCTTTCCATATCGCCCATGTAATAACCAGGCATGGCTATGAGTAACAGCTGAAGTCTCAGTATTGGGAAGAAGAAAGCACAAAGACACCATCTTGTCAACTGGGTGAATATATAATGGCAGCTTCAAGGAGAGACAGAAACTGTCTCAAAAAGAAGATGGAGAACAAACAAGGAAAACCCCTGATACTGATCTCTGGCCTTCAGATACATGTGTACATAAACCTTTCACAACACATGAAATAAAGTAAAATAATTGAATACTCATTGCTTGAAATATTTAAGGAATTTCCTGATGTATAGGTCAACCCATAACTGACACAGTAGATCTTTATAAAACACAACTTTTAACTCAATTCAATACAGAAGGTTTACATTGGGACATATCATAGAAAGCATTATCACCTGCCAATACACTTCCATAGATGCTTAAGCAGCAGACAAGCTGTGCCAAAGAACAGTATTCCCATCTGTCACTGAGACATGTGTTCAGGGAGAGAATCAGAATTCATCAGCATTACTACACATCGTACATCTTCCGTGTAAGTTTTCCCAGGAAGATCACTAGACATGCTCACTTGCCAGCAGCTCTGCAACTGTAAATCATTGTCACCCACAACAAACATCCTGGGAAGGCAGCAATGCTGGAATCCAGCTACATATAAATGATTAAAGGGATACTTGTTTCTCCTAAGTTCTGAGAAGACATTTTCCAGTTTTTCTTCTCTATCCATTTTATTATGCATGTAAACTGACAGCCAATAACAAACACAATTGTAAAATTGTCACATGTGTGACATTGGTGCTCTTCCTAACAACTCAGATGAAGTTCCCAATAAGACTTGTTTATTATAATTTGATTGAGTAATCAATGCATTCTGGTCCCATAGCTATTCACTAAGTCAGGCGCAGTCGAGAATGTAGCATTTTGGAC
>NW_024582217.1:0-37170 GCF_903992535.2 Arvicola amphibius | reverse complement strand
AGAAGGTAAAGAAGAAGGAAAAGCAGGTAAAGAAGAAGACAAAGAATCGTAAAGAAGAGTCAAGTAAGAGAATGAAGAAGGTAAAGAACATAAGGACAATGGTATAGAAGGAAAAGAAGAAGTCGAAGAAGTCAAATTTGGTAATAAGAAGGTAATGAAGAAGTCAAAGAAGGTAAAGAAGAAGTCAAAGAAGTTAAAGAAGAAGTCAAAGAAGGTAAAGAAGAAGGTAAAATTGGTAAAGACGTCAAAGAAGGTAATGAAGAAGGTAAAGGAGGTAAAGAAGAAGGTAATACGTTAAGCAGAAGTGAAAGATGGTTAAAAACGAGTTAAAGAAGGTTAAGAAAAAGGTAAAAAAAGGTAAAGAAGAGGTCAAAGAAGGTAAAGAAGAAGGTAAAAAGGTAAAGAAGAAGGTAAAGAAGGTAAGGAAGAAGTCAAAGAAGTGAAAGAAGAAGATAAAGAAGAAGATAAAGAAGGTAAGAAGTCAAAAATTTAAAGAAGAAATCAAAGAAGATAATGAAGAAGGTAAAGAAGATAAAGACGAAGATATAGAAGGAAAAGAAGAAGTCGAAGAAGGTAAAGAAGAAGTACAAAGAATGTAAAAAAGAAGGTAAAGTTGGTAAAGAAGTCAAAGAAGGTAAAGTAGAAGGTAAAGAAAGTAAAGAAGAAACATAAAGGTAAAGCAGAAGTCAAAGAAGGTTAAAGAAGAAGGTAAAGAATGTTAAGAAGAAGGTAAAAAAATTAAAGACGAAGTCAAAGAAGGTAAAGAAGAACGTAAATATGGTAAAGAATATTGTTAAGAAGGTAAGGAAGAAATCAAAGAATGTAAAGAAGGAGATAAAGAAGAGGATAAAGAAGGTAAAAAAGATGTCAAAAGATAGAGAAGAAGTCAAATAAAATAAAGAAGAAGGTAAAGACAGTAAAGAAGTTGGTAAAGAATGCAAAGAAAAAGTTAAATAAGGTAAAGAAGTAGTCAAAGAAAGTGAAGAAAAAGTCAAAGGAGAAAATGAAGAATTAAAAGAAGGTAAAGAGGAAGCTAAAGAAGGTAATGAATTAGGAAAAGAAGTCAAACATATAAAGAAGAAGTCAATGTTGTTAAGGAGGAAGTAATAGAAGAAGTCAAAGTAGCTAAAGAAGAAGTCAAAGAAGGTAAAGAAGAAGTCAAAGAAGGTAAAAAGAAGGTAAAGAACAGTAAAGAAAAAGACAAAGAAGGTAGAGAAGTAAGTAAAGAAGGTAAAAAAGAATGTAAATAACAGTAAAAAAGGAGTCAAAGAAGGTGAAGAAAAGGTAAAGAAGGTAAAGAAGAAGTCAAAGAAGGTAAAGAAGAAGGTATAGAATGTAAAGAATAAGGTAAAAAAGGTAAAGAAGAAGGTAAAGAAGAAGTAAAGAAGGTAAAGAAGGTGGGAAAAAGGTAACGAAGAAGACAATGAACATAAAGCAGAAGTCAAAGAAGATAAAGAAGCAGTCAAAGAAGTGAAAGAAGAAGATAAAGAAGGTAAAGAAGTGAAAGGCGGTAAGAAGAAGATAAAGAACAGTAAATAAGAAGTCAAAGAAGGTAAAGAAGAAGGTAAAGAAGGTAAATAAGACTGTAAAGAAGGAAAAGAAAAAATCGAAGTTGTCAATGATGTTAAAGAAGAAGGTAAAAAGAAGGTAAGGAAGGTAAAGACGAGTCCAAGAAGGTAAAGAAGAAGTCAAAGATGGTAAAGAACAATGTAAAAAGGTAAAGAAGAAGCATAAGAAGGTAAAAAAGAATGTAAAGAACAGTAAAGAAGAACAAAAAGAAGGTAGACAAGAAGGTAAATAAGGTAAAAACGAAGGTATAGAACAGTAAAGAAGAAGTCAAAGAGGGTAAAGAAGAAGGCAAAGAAGGTAAAGAGTGTAAAGAAGAAGGTAAGATGGTAAAGAAGAAGTCATAGAAAGTAAAAAAGATAAAGAACAGTAAAAAGAAGTCAAGGAAGATAATGAAGAACGTAAAGAAGATAAAAAGAAGGTATAGAAGGAAAAGAATAAGTCGGAGAATTCGAAATAGGTAAAGAAGTGCTCAAAGAAGGTAAATTAGAAGTCAAAGTAGGTAAAGAAGGAGGTAACGAAGGAGGTAAAGAAGGTAAAGAAGAAGGTAAAGAAGGTAAAGAAGAAGGTAAAGGAGGTAAAGAAGAAGACAAAACGTAAAGCAGAAGTGAAAGAAGGTAAAGAAGGAGTTAAAGAAGGTTAAGAAAAAGGTAAAAAAGGTAAAGAAGAAGTCAAAGAAGGTAAAGAAGAAGGTAAAGTTGGTAAAGCAGTCAAAGAATGTAAAGAAGAAGGTAAAGAAGGAAAGAAGAAAGATAAAGGTAAAGCAATAGTCAAAGAAGGAAAAGAAGAAGGTAAAAAATGTTAAGAAGAATGTAAAAAATTTAAAGACGAAGTCAAAGAAGGTAAAGAAGAAGTTAAAAATTGTAAAGAAGATGGTTAAGAAGTTAAGAAAGAAATCAAAGCAGGTAAAGAAGGAGATAAAGAAGAAGATAAAGAAGGTAAAGGAGACAAAAAGATAAAGAAGAAGTAAAAGAAAGTAAAGAAAATGTAAAGAAGTTGGTAAAGAAGGTAAAAAAAGTCATAGAAGGTAAAGAAGAAGTCAAAGAAGGCAAAGACGCAGGTAAAGAAGGTAAAGAAGAAGTCAAAGAAAATAAAGAAGAAGGTAAAGAGGAAGGTAAAGAAGTTAATGAAGAAGTCAAAGAATGTAAAGAAGAAGGTAAAGAAGGTAAAAAGAAGTCAAAGATGTAAAGAAGAAGGTAAAGAAGGTAAAGAAGATGGTAAAAAGGTAGAGAAGAAAGAAAAGGCGGTAAAGAAGAAGATAAAGAAGGTAAAGAAGTAGTCAAAGAAGGTAAAGAAGTCAAAGAAGCTAAAAATGAAGTAAAAGGAGGTAAAGATGAAGATAAAGAATAGTAGACAAGAAGTCTAAAAAGAAAAGGAAGAATTTAAAGAATGTATAGAAAAAGGTATAGAAGGAAAAGAAGTATTCGAAGAAGTCAAAGAAGGTACAGAAGAAGTCAAAGAAGGTAAAGAAAATTATAAAGAAGGTAAGAAGAAGTTAAAGAAGAAGTCAAAGAAGGGAAAGAAGAAGGTAAAGCAGAAGGTAAATTAGGTAAAGAAGAAGTCAGAGAAGGGTAATAAGAAGATAAAGAAGGTAAAGAAGAACTCAAAGAAGGGAAAGAAGTAGGTAAAGAAGTAAGGAAGAAGTCAAAGTAGGTAAAAAAGGTAAAGAAGATCAAGAAGGAAAAGAATGTAAAGAAGGTAAAGAAGAATTCAAAGAAGGTAAAGTAGAAGGTAAAGATGGTAAAAAAGAAGTCACAGAATGTAATAAGAAGGTAACGAAGGTAAAGAAGAAGAAAAGAAGGAAAAGTAGAAGGTAAAGAAGGGAAAGAAGAAGGGAAAGAAGGGAAAGAAGAAGGTAAATTAGGTAAAGAATAAGTCAAAGAAGGTAAAATGTAGGTAAAGATGATCAAGAAGAAGGTAAAGAAGAAATCAAAGAAGGTAAAGTAGAAGATAAAGAATTTAAAAAAGAAGTCAAAGAATGTAATAAGAAGGTAAAGAAGGTAAAGAAGTCAAACAAGGTAAAGAAGAAGGTTAATTGTAAAGGAGAAGTCAAAGAACGTAAAGAAGAAGGTAAAGTAGGTGAAGAATGTAAAGAAGGTGTCAAAGAAGTTATCGTAGTAGGTAAAGAATGTAAAAAAGAACTCAAAGAATGTAAGGAAGAAGGTAAAGAATTTGAAGAAGAAGTCAAGGAAGGTAAAGCAGAAAGTAAAAAAAAACTGAAAGCATGTAAATATGAAGGTAAAAAGGTAAAGGAGAAGTAAAAGAAGTTAAAGAAGGAGGTAAATAAGGTAAAATAGAAGTCAAAGTATATAAATAAGAAAATAAAGAAGGTAAAGAAGAAGGCAAATAATGTAAAGTAGAAGGTAAAGAAGGTAAAAAAGATGTCAAAGAATGTAATAAGAAGGTAAAGAAGGTAAGGAAGAAGTCAAAGAAGGTAAAGAAGAAAGTAAAGAAGGTAAAGAAGAAGATAAAGAAGTAAAGAAGGTAAAGAAGTAAAGAAGAAGGTAAAGAATGAAAGAAGAAATCACAGAGGGTAAAGTAGAAAGTTAAGATGTCAAAGAAGGTAAAGAAGAATGTAAAGATGGTAAAGAAGAAGGCAAAGAATTTAAAGAAGAAGGAAAGAAGGTAAAGAAGTCAAATAAGGTAAAGAAGCAGTCAAAGAACATAAAGAAGGTAAAGAAGATGGTAAAGTAGGTAAAGAAGGTAAAGAAGTCAAAGAATCTAAAAAAAAGGAGGCAAAGCAGGTAAAGAAGATATGAAAGAATGTAAAGAAGAAGATAAAGAACAGTAAAGAACTCAAAGAAGGGCCGGGCGGTGGTGGCGCACGCCTTTAATCGCAGCACTCGGGAGGCAGAGGCAGGCGGATCTCTGAGTTCGAGGCCAGCCTGGTCTACAAGAGCTAGCTCCAGGACAGGCTCTAGAAACTACAGGGAAACCCTGTCTCGAAAAACCAAAAAAAAAAAAAAAAAGAACTCAAAGAAGGTAAAGAAGGTAAAGAAGAAGGTAAAGAAGATAAAGAAGAAGTCAAAGAAGGTAAAGAAGAAGTCAAAAAGGGAAAAGAAGGTAAAGAAGAAGGTAAATAAGGTAAAAAAGAAGTCAGAGAAGGTAAAGAAGAAGATAAAGAAAGTAAAGAAGTCAAAGAATGTAAAGACGTAGGTAAAGAAGTAAAGAAGTGAAAGAATGTAAAAAAGGTAAAGAAGGTAAAGAAGAAGGTAAAGACAGTAAGAAGAAGGTAAACAAGAAAAGAAGAAAGTAAAGAAGGCAAAGAAGAAGTCAAAGAATATAAAGAAGCATTTAAAGAAGATAAAGAATAAGGTAACGAAAAAGTAAAAGAAGGTAAAAAAGGTCAATGAGGCTGAAAAAGAAGTGAAAGAAGGAAAAGAAGAAGACAAAGAAGGTAAAAAAGAAGGTAAAGACAGTAAAAAAGAAGTCAAAGAAGGTAAAGAAGAAGGTAAAGAAAGAGAAGAAGAAGGTAAACAAGCAAAGTAGAAAGTAAAGAAGGTAAAGAAGAAGTAAAAGAATGTTAAGAAAAAGTTAAAGAATAAGATAAAGAAGGTAAAGAAAAAGTTAAAGAAGGTAAAAACGATTTAATGGAGGTTAAAAAAAGGTAAAGTAGATAAAGAAGAAGTCAAAGGAGTTAAAGAAGGAGGTAAAGTAGAAGTCAAAGAAGGTAAAAAAATAAGGTAAAGAAGGTAAAGAGGAAGGTAAAGAAGGTAAAGAATAATTCATAGAAGGTAATGAATAATGTAAAGAAGAAGTCAAAGATGTAAAGAAAAAGTCAAAGAAGGTAAAGAAAAAGTCAAAGAAGGAAAAGAAGGACAACAAGGTAAAGAAGAAGTCAAAAAAAGGTAAAGATGAAGGTAAAGCTGGTAAAGAAGAAGTTAAAAGGTAAAGAAAAATCAAAGAAGTTAAAGAAGGATTTAAAGGAGGTTTAAAAAAAGGTAAAGAAGGTAAAGAAGAAGGTAAAGAAGGTAAAGGAGAATTCAAAGAAGGTAACAAGCAGGTAAAGAAGGTAAGAAGAAGGTAAAGAAGGTAAAGGAGAAATCAAAGAAGGTAAAGAAGAAGTCAAAGATTGTAATGAAGAAGGTAAATGAGGTAAAGACTAAAGTAAAGATGGATTAGAAGAAGACAAAAAATTCAAAGAAGGTGAAGTAGGAAAAGAAGTTAAATAAAAGGTAAAGAAGTCAAAGAAGTCAACGAAGATAAATAAGAAGTCAAAGAAGGAAAAGAAGAAGGTAAATATAGTAAAGAAGAAGGCAAAATGGTAAAGAATTTCAATATAGGTAAAGAAGGACATAAAGAAGGTAAACAAGGAGGTAAAGAAAGTAACGAACAAGTCAAAGAAGGTAAAGGAGAAGTCAAAGAAAGTAAATAAGCAGTCAAAGCGGGAAAAGCAGATGGTAAAGATGGTAAAGAAGAAGTAAAAGTAGGTAAAGAAGAAGATAAAAAACAGTAAAGAAGAAGTCAAAGAAGATGAAGAAGAAGAAAAATAAGGTAAAGAAGAAGGTATAGAAGTAAAAGAAGTCGAAGAATTCCAATTAGATAAAGAAGAAGGTAAAGACGGTAAAGAAGAAGTCAAAGAAGGTAAAGAAGAAGTCAAAGAAGATGAAGAAGAAGTCAAAGAAGGTAAAGAAGAAGCTAAAGATGGTAAAGAAGTGAAAGAAGGTAAAGAAGAATTTAAAGAAACTACAGAAGAAAGTAAACAAGAAAAGAAGAAAGTAAAGAAGGTAAAGAAGAAGTCAAAGACGCTAAAGAAGAAGTCAAAGAAGGAAAAGAAGAAGACGAAGAATGTAAAAAAGAAGGTAAAAAACAATAAAGAAGAAGAAAAAGAAGGTAGACAAGAAGGTAAATAAGCTTAAAAAGAAGGTAAAGAACTTCAAGAAGAAGGTAAAGAAGTCAAAGAAGTAGGTAAAAAAGCAAAGAAGAAGGTAAAGATGGTAAAAGCAGAAGTCAAAGTAGGTAAAGAAGAAGGTAGAGAAAGAGAAGAAGAAGGTAAACAAGCAAAGTAGAAAGTAAAGAAGGTAAAGACGAAGTAAAAGAATGTTAAGAAGAAGGTAAAGAAGGTAAAGAATAAGGTAAAGGAGGTAAAGAAAAAGTAAAAGAAGGTAAAGAGGGATTTAAAAGAGGTTAAAAAAAGGTAAAGTAGGTAAAAAGAAGTCAAAGGAGTTAAAGAAGGAGTTAAACTAGGAGTCACAGAAGGTAAAAAATAAGGTAAAGACGGCAAATAGGAAGGTAAAATAGGTAAAGAAGTTAAAGAAGAATTCATAGAATGTAGTGAATAATGTAAAGAAGAAGTCAAAGATGTAAAAAAGAAGTCAAAGAAGGTAAAGAAAAGTCAAAGAAGGTAACAAAGAAGTCCAAGATTGTAAAGAAGAAGCTAAAGATGGTAACGAAGTCAAAGAAGGTAAAGAAGAATGTAAAGAAAGTTCAGAAGAAAGTAAAAAGGAAAAGAAGAAAGTAAAGAAGGTAAAGAAGAAGTCAAAGAGGCTGAAGAAGAAGTCAAAGAAGGTAAAGAAGAAGACAAAGAAGGTAAAAAAGAAGATAAAGAACAGTAAAGAAGAAGAAAAAGAAGGTAGACAAGAAGGAAAATAAGCTATAAAAGAAGGTAAAGAACTGAAGAAGAAGGTAAAGAAGTCAAAGAAGTAGGTAAAAAGGTAAAGAAGAAGGTAAAGATGGTAAAGAAGAAGTCGAAGAAGGTAAAGAAGAAGTTAGAGAAAGAGAAGAAGAAGGTAAACAAGCAAAGTAGAAAGTAAAGAAGGTAAGGAAGAAGTAAAAGAATGTTAAGAAGAAGGTAAAGAAGGTAAAGAATAAGGTAAAGAAGGTAAAAAAGTAAAAGAAGGTAAAGAAGGATTTAAAGGAGGTTAAAAAAAGGTAAAGTAGGTAAAGAAGAAGTCAAAGGAGTTAAAGAAGGAAGTAAAGTAGGAGTCAAAGAAGGTAAAAAATAAGGTAAAGAAGGTAAAGAGGAAGGTAAAAAGGTAAAGAAGTTAAAGAAGAATTCATAGAATGTAGTGAATAATGTAAAGAAGAAGGCAAAGATGTAAAATGAAGTCAAAGAAGGTAAAGAAAAAGTCAAAGAAGGAAAAGAAGAAGTCAAAGAAGGTAAAGAAAAAGCTAAAGATGGTAAAGAAGTGAAAGAAGGTAAAGAAGAATGTAAAGAAAGTACAGAAGAAGGTAGACAAGAAAAGAAGAAAGTAAAGAAGGTAAAGGAGAAGTCAAAGAGGCTGAAGAAGAAGTCAAAGAAGGAAAATCAGAAGACAAAGAAGGTAAAAAAGAAGATAAAGAACAATAAAGAGGAAGAAAAAGAAGATAGACAAGAAGAAAAATAAGCTAAAAAGAAGGTAAAGAACTGAAAGAAGAAGGTAAAGAAGTCAAAGAAGGTAAAGAAGAAGGAAAAAAGGTAAAGAAGAAGGTAAACAAGGTAAGAAAGAAGTCAAAGAAGGTAAAGAAGAAGGTAAAGAAGGTAAAAAAGCAGGTAAAGACACATCAAGACACAGACACAGACACACACACACAGACACAGACACACACACACAACACGGGACACAAGGTCAGGCCTCGACCTACCTCGGAATGGAGCCTTGGGTGGTGTGGGGACGGAGCAGGACCATGAATGTTCATGTTCACATCAAAAAGAAGGCGGGGAATGCTCTCATGAGGTCGCAAAGGGTTCTGGGTGGCCAGAATCCTGGGTACCATTTCGGGCCTCAGCCTACGTGGGGATGGAGGCCTGGGCAAAACTGGGTGGGGGATGAAGGCCTGAATATGCATGAGCACATCAAAGCCAGGGAGGACAATGCTCATGCATAGTCATGAGCCAAGAGGGGGGCCTGAGGGCCGCGATCTGGGGGGCCCAGCTTCTTGGGGTTCAGTTTCTAGGTAAGAATCTGCAAATATCGTGGATGGAGAGGGAACTTCCGGTCCTCTGTCGCTGCAGGAAGATGCCGGCTTTGAAGCGGTTTGAACCAGCCTGAACTTGTCTAATCTGGTGTGACCAGGTTTATTCCGGTTTGAACAAGTCTGAACTTGTCTGAATCCGTATGAATCACTCTGGACGGTTTTCAGATTTTGAAGTATTTCGAGTGATTTTAATTTTTTCAGGTGTACCCGAGCCCCGTGAAATGTTATCAACCCTCCCCCCAAAAGAAAGCATGGGAAAAATACAACACACACGGGATAGGGAATACCCCAGACCCGGAATTCCAACTCGGGACCTCGCGCAAAAGAGCACCACGCGCTTAACAGGCTGAGCTACCGCCCAACTTGCTGCTGAGTCCTCTCCAAATAGGGCATTAGAAGCGGAGAAGCTTGACAGCTCCCTTGCTGCTATGCATGGTCAAGGATAGTGTCTTCCTTCCCCCTAGGCGCGAAGGGCCATGCCAAAATTTTTTCGGGCAGGGCTGAGGAGACACAGACGCAGAAACACACATACAGACACACATACACACAAACAAACACACAAACACACACACACAACACGGGACACAAGATCAGGCCTCGACCTACCTGTGGATGCAGTACTTGGGTGGGTGTGGGGACGGAGCAGGACCCTGAATATTCATGAGCACATCAAAAAGAAGGACGGGAATGCTCTCATGAGGTCCCGAAGGGGTATGGATGGCCAGCATCCTGGGTACCAGTTCAGTCCTCAGCCTACATGGGGATGGAGGCCTGGGCGAGACTGAGGGCGGGATGAAGGCCTGAATATGTCAAAGAAGGTAAAGAAGAAGTCAAAGAAGGTAAAGAAGAAGGTAAATAAGGTAAAAAAAAATAAGGTAAAAATGTAAAGAAGAAGTCAAAGAAGGTATGGAGGAGGTAAAGAAGGTAAAAAAGAAGTCAAAGAAGGTAAAGAAGTCACAAAATTAAAGAAGGAGTCAAAGAAGGTAAAGAAGTAGTCAAAGAATGGAGAGAAAAGTCAAAGAAGTTAAAGAAGTCAAAGAATCTAAAGAAGAAGGTAAAGAATGTAAAGAGTAAGTCAAAGAAGGTAAAGAATAATGTAAAGAGGAAGGTAAAGAAGGTAAAAAAGAAGTCATAGAAGCTAATGAATAAGGTAAAGAAGAAGTCAAAATGGTAAAGAAGTCAAAGAAGTTAAAGAATAAGGTAAAAAGGAAGTCAAAGAAGGTATAGAAGTCAATGAAGTTAAAGAAGAAGTGAAAGAAGGTAAAGAAGAAGTCAAAGAAAGTAAAGCAGAAGTCAAAGACAGTAAAGAAGCAGTCAAAGAAAGAAAAGAAGAAGGTAAGTAAGTTAAAGGACAAGTAAAGGAAGTAAAGAAGATAAAGAACAGTAGAGAAGAAGTCAAAGAAGAAAAGGAGAAGGCAAAGAACGTAATGAAGAAGTTAGAGAAGGAAAAGAAGAATTCGAAGAAGTCAACAAAGGTAAAGAAGAAGGTAAAGAAGCAGGTAAAGATGGTAAAAAAGAAAGTTAAATGGTAAAAAAGAAGGTAAAGGAGGTGGTAAAGAAGGTAAAGCAGAGGGTAAAGATGGTAAAGGACAAGTCAAAGAAGGTAAAGAAGTCAATGAAGGTAAAAAAGAATGTAAAGAACTGTAAAAATGAAGTCAAAGAAGGTAGAGAAGAAGGTAAAGAAGGTAAAAAGAAGGTAAAGAACAGTAAAGAAGAAGTCAAAGAAGGTAAAGGAGATGGTAAAAAGGAAGGTAAACAAGCTAAAGAAGTAAGAGAAGGTAAAGAAGAAGGTAAAGAAGGTAAATAAAAAGTCAAAGAAGAGGTAAAATAAGTCAAAGAAGGTAAACAAGAAGTGAAAGAAGGTAAAGAAGTCAAAGAAGTTAAAGAAGAAAGTAAATTAGAAGTCAAAAAAGGTAAAGAAGAAGTGAAAGAAGGTAACGAAGAAGTCAAAGAAGGTAAAGAATAAGTCAAAGAAGGTAAAGATGAGGTAATAATGGTAAATAAGAAGGAAACGAAGAAGTCAAAGAAGGTAAAGGAGAAGTCAAAGAAGGTAAAGAAGCAGTCAAAGATGAAAAAGGAGTGAAAGTAGTTAAAGAAGAAGTCAAAAAAGTTAAAGAAGTCAAAGAATGTAAAGAATAAGTCAAAGAAGGTAAAGAAGATAAATAGAAGGTAAAGAAGGTAATGAAGAACTCAAAGAAGTTAAAGAAGAAGTCAAAGAAGTTAAAAAAGAACATAAAGAAGAGTAAGAAGTCACAGAAGGTAAAGAAGAAGGTAAATAAGGTAAAGAGTGTAAAGAAGTTGGTAAGATGGTAAAGAAGAAGTCAAAGAAGGTAAAGAAGAAGCCAAGAAGTTAAAGAAGAAGGTAAACAAGTTAAAGAAAAAGTCAAAGAAGGAAAAGAAGAAGTTAAAGTAGGTAAAGAAGAAGTCCAAGAAGGAAAAAATGTCAAAGAAGTTAAAGAAGTCAATTTGGTAAAGAAGGTAAATAAGGTAAAGAATAATGTAAAAAGGTAAAGAAGAAGTCAAAGACGGTAAGGAAGGACGTAAAGAAGGTAAAAAGAAGTCAAAGAATGCAAAGAAGAATTGAAAAATGTAAAGAAGGAGTCAAAGAAGGTAAAGAAGAAGTCAAAGAATGGAAAGAAAAAGTCAAAGAAGTTAAAGAAGTCAAAGAAGGTAAAAGAAGGTAAAGAAGGTAAAGCATGAGGTAAAAAGTTAAAGAAGAAGTCATAGAAGGTAAAGAAGGATGTAAAGAAAGTAAAAAAGAAGTCAAAGAAGGTAAAGAACAAGTAAAAAGAGTAAAGAAGGAGTCAAAAAAGGTAAGAAGAAGTCAAAGAATGGAATGAAAAAGTCAAAAAAGTTAAAGAAGAAGTCAAAGCAGGTAGAGAAAAAGGTAAAGAAAGTAAAAAAGAACGTAAAGAACACTAAAGAAGAAATCAAAGAAGGTAAAGAAGAAGGTAAAGAGTGTAAATAAGAACGTAAGATGGTAAAGAAGTCAAAGAAGGTAAAGAAGGATATAAAGAATAGTAAAGAAAAAGTAAATGAAGGTAAAGAATAAGGTACAAAAAGGTAAAGAAGGTAAAGAAGTAGTAAAAGAAGTCAAAGAATGTAAAGAAGAAAGTAAAAGAGGTAAAAAAGAAGTCAAAGAAGGTAAAGAAGGAGGTAAACAAAGTAATGACGAAAGTAAAACAGGAAAAGAAGTGAAAGAAGGTAAAGAAAAAGTCAAACAAGGTAAAGAATAAGGAAAAGAAGGTAAAGAAAAAGTCAAAGAAGGTAAAGAAGAAGGTAAATATGTAATCAAGAACGTAAAGAAGTTAAAGGAGAAGAAAATAAAGTAAAGAAGGTAAAGAAGGTTAAAAAAATGCAAAATGGTAAAGAAGATATCAAAGGAGGTAAAAAAGAATTAAAGAAGCTAAAAAGAAGGGAAAGGACAGTAAAGAAGAAGTCAAGGAAGGTAGAGAAGAAGGTAAAGAGTGTAAATAAGAACGTGAGATGGTAAAGAAGAAGTCAAAGAATATATAGCAGAAGTCAAGGACGGTAAAGAAGAAGTCAAAGAAGGTAATAAGGAGGTAAAGAAAGTAATGAAGAAGGTAAAGAAGGTAAAGACGGTAAAGAAGAATGCAAAGAAGGTAAAGAAGAAGGTAAAGAAGGTAAATAAGGTAAAGAAGAATGTAAAGAAGGTAAAGAATAAGTACAAGAAGGTAAAGAAGAAGGTAAAGAAGAAGGTAAAGAAGGTAAGGTAAAGAAGGTAAAGAATGTAAAGAAGAAGTCATAGAAGGTAAAGTAAAAAGTAAAGAAGGTAAAAAAGAAGACAAAGAATGTAAAGAAGAATCTAAAGAAGGTAAAGAAGAAGTCAAAGAAGGTAAAGAACGTAAAAATGGTAAAGAAGAAGGTAAAGAATGCACAGAAGAAGGTAAAGAAGGTAAAGAAAAATGTATAGAAGCTAAAGAAGAAGGTAAAGAAGGTAAGAAGAAGTCAAAGAATGGAATGAAAAGTCAAAAAAGTGAAAGAAGTCAAAGGAGGTAGAGAAGAAGGTAAAGAAAGTAAAAAAAGAACGTAAAGAACAGCAAAGAAGAAATCAAAGAAGGTAAACATGAAGGTAAAGAGTGTAAACAAGTACGTAAGATGGTAAAGAAGGTCACATAGAAGGTAAAGAAGGAGATAAAGAATAGTAAAAAAAGTAAAAGAAGGTAAAGAAGAAGATAAAAAGAAGGTAAAGAAGGTAAAGAAGAAGTAAAAGAAGGTAAAGAAGGTAAAGAAGAAGTAAAAGAAGGTAAAGAAGAAGTAAAGAGTGTAAATAAAAACGTGACATTGTAAAGAAGAAAGTCAAAGAACTTATAGAATAAGTCAAGGACGTTAAAGAAGAAGTCAAAGAAGGTAAAGAAGGAGGTAAAGAAGAATGTAAAGAAGGTAAAGAAGGAAAGAATTCAAAGAATGTAAAGAAGAATGTAAAAGAGGTAAAAAGAAGTCAAAGAAGGAAAAAAGAAGTCAACGAAGGTAAAAAAAGAAGGTAAAGAACAGTAAAGAAGAAGTCAAGGAAGGTAGAGAAGAAGGTAAAGAAGGTAAAGAAATTAAAGAAGTCAAAGAATGTGAAGAAGAAAGTAATAGAGGTAAAAAGAAGTCAAAGAAGGTAAAAAAGAAGACAAAGAATGTAAAGAAGAATCTAAAGAAGGTAAAGTAAAAGTCAAAGAAGGTAAAGAAAATGTCAAAGAATTAAAGAATAAGGTAAAAAAGGTAAAGGATAAGAAAATAAAGTAAGGAAGGTAAAGAAGGTAAAAAAATGCAAAATGGTAGAGAAGAAATCAAAGAAGGTAAAAAAGAAGTCAAAGAAGGTAAAAAAGAAGGTAAAGAACAGTAAAGAAGAAGTCAAGGAAGGTAGAGAAGAAGGTAAAGAGTGTAAATAAGAATGTGAGATGGTAAAGAAGAAGTCATTGAACGTATAGAAGAAGTCAGTGACCGAAAAGAAGAAGTCAAAGAAGGTAAAGAAGGAGGCAACAAATGTAAAGAAGGTAAAGATGGTAAAGAAATCAAAGAAGGTAAAGAAGTCAAAGAAGGTATAGAAGAAGTCAAGGACGGTAGAAGTCAAAGAGGGTAAAGAAGGAGGTAAAGAAGGTAATGAAGAAGGTAAAGAAGGTAAAGAAGAATGCAAAGAAGGTAAAGAGGAAGGAAAAGAAGGTAAAAAAGAACGTATAGAAGGTAAAGGAGAAGTCCACGAAGGTAAAGAAGAAGGTAAAGAAGAAGGTAAAGAAGGTTAAGAAGGTAAAGAAGGTAAAGAAGGTAAAGAATGTAAAGAAGAAGTCAAAAAAGTTAAAGTAGAAGGTAAAGAAGGTAAAAAAGAAGACAAAAATGTAAAGAAGTATCTAAAGAAGTAAAGAAGAAGTCAAAGAAGGTAAAGAAGGGAAAGACGGTAAAAAAGAAGGTAAAGAATGCAAAGAAGAATGGTAAAGAAGATAAAGAAAAAGGTATAGAAAGTAAAGAAGAAGGTAAAGAAGTAAAAGAAGGTAAAGTAGAAGGTAACGAAGGTTAAAAAGAAGGCAAAGAATGTAAAGAAGAAGGTAAAGAAGGTAAAGAAGAAGTCAAAGAAGGTAAAGTAGAAGGTAAAGAAGGTAAAAAAGAAGTCAAAGAATGTAAATAAGAAGGTAAAGAAGTAGTCAAAGAATGTAAACAAAAAGGTAAAGGCGGTAAAGAAGGTGAAGAAGAAGTCAAAGAAGGTAAAGAAGAAGATAAAGAAGGTAAAAAAGAAGTCAAAGAATATAAATAAGAGGTAAAGAAGGTAAAGAAGAAGGTAAAGAAGGTAAACGGGAAGTCAAAGATGGTAATGAAGAAGGAAAAGATGAAGACGAAGGTAAAGAAGGTAAAGAAGAAGTGAAAGAAGGTAAAGAAGTAGGTAATGGTAAAGAAGAAGGTAAATACAGTACAGTAGAAGGTAAAGAATGTAAAGCAAAAGTCAAAGAAGGTAAAGAAGGTTAAGAAGTCTCTGCCAACCCTAGAATGGCTCCCTTAACTAAGATATATAATTCCTTGTTCCCATATCCACCCTTCCTATATCCCAACCATCCTATTCCCCCAAGCTCTTCCCATCCTCCACTTCACACTTTTCTCTCCCCATCCCCCTATTCCTCCATCCTTCCCACCCCCATATTCCCATTTTTTGTCCGGCAATCTTGTCTACTTCCAATATCCAGGAGGATAACTATATGTTTTTCTTTGGGTTCACCTTCTTATATAGCTTTTCTAGGATTTTTTATGAATTATAGGCTCGAAGTCCTTTATTTATGGCTAGAAACCAATTATGAGTGAGTCCATCCCATGTTCATCTTTTTGGGTCTCAGTTACCTCGCTCAGGATGGTGTTTTCTATTTCCATCCATTTGCGTGCAAAATTCAAGATGTCATTGTTTTTTACCGCCGAGTAGTAAGCTAATATGTATATATTCCACACTTTCTTCATCTATTCTTCCACTGAAGGGCATCTAGGTTGTTTCCACGTTCTGGCTATTACAAATAATGCTGCTATAAACATAGTTGAACAAATGCTTTTGTAATATGATTGGGCATCTCTTGGGTAAATTCCCAATAGTGGGATTGCTGGGTCCTGGGGTAGGTTGATCCCAAATTTCTTGAGAAACCTCCACACTGCTTTCCAAAGCGGTTGCACAAATTTGCATTCCCACCAGCAATGATGAGTGTATCCCTTACTCCACATCCTCTCCAGCAAAGGCTATCATTGGTGTTTTTGATTTTAGCCATTCTGACAGGTGTAAGATGGTATCTCAGCGTTGTTTTGATTTGCATTTCCCTGATTGCTAAGGAGGTTGAGCATGCCCTTAAGTGTCTTTTGGCCATTCGAACTTCTTCTGTTGAGAATTCTCTGTTCAGTTCAGTGCCCCATTTTTTAATTGGGTTAATTAACATTTTAAAGTCTAGTCTCTTGAGTTCCTTATATATTTTGGAGATCAGGCCTTTGTCTGTTGCGGGGTTGGTGAAGATCTTTTCCCAGTCAGTAGGCTGCCTTTTTGTCTTAGTGACACTGTCCTTTGCTTTACAGAAGCTGCTCAGCTTCAGGAGGTCCCATTTATTCAATGTTGCCCTTAATGACTGTGCTGCTGGGGCTATATGGAGGAAGCGGTCTCCTGTGCCCAAATGTTGTAGAGTACTTCCCACTTTCTCCTCTAACAGTTTCAGTGTGTTCAGATTGATATTGGCAGAGACTTGAATCTAGAGGGGTTCCCAGGTGTCCAGGAAGATGCCCCCAGCTAGGTCCTTGGGCAGCTGAGGAGAGGGTGCCAGAAATGTCCAGATCCTATTGTCATACTCATGAATATCTTGCATATCACCATAGAACCTTCACCTGGCATTGGATGGAGAAAATGACAGAGCCCCACATAGGAGTACCAGACTGAGCTCTCAAGGTCCTGATGAGGAGCAAAAGGAGGGAGATCATGAGGAAGGAAGCCAGGACCGCGAGGATTGCTTTTACCCATTGAGACGGTGGGACAGATCTAACGGGAGACCACCAAGTCCAGTCGGAATGGGACTGATGGAACAGGGGACCAAACCGGACTCTCTGAATGTGGCTGAATGTGGAGGAGGACTGAGAAACCAAGGACAATGGCAATGAACATGAACTCTACAGCATGGACGGGCTCACTGTGAGCCTTGTCAGTTTGGTTGCTCACCTTCCTGGACTTAGGGGGAGCTGGGAGGACCTTGGACTAAACATAGTGAAGAGAACCCTGATGGCTCTTTGTCTTTGGAGAGGGGTGGAGTGAGGGTATGGGTGGAAGGGAGTGGAGGGAAGGGGGAGGAGAAGGGGAGGAGATGGAAATCTTGAATAAAAAAATGAGAAAAAAATAAAGTGGATTGTGCCTGAGGCACAACTAGCAAGGTGAAAAAAAAAGGTTAAGAAGAAGTCAAAGAAGTTAAGAAGAAGGTAAAGAAAGTAAAGAAGTCAAAGAAGGTAAAGAAGGTACAGAAGAACTCAAAGAAGGCAAAGTAGAAGGTAAAGAAGGTAAAAAAGAAGTCAAAGAATGTAAAGAAGGAGGTAAAGAAGGTAAAGAAGAAGGTAAACAAAATAAAGAAGTCAAAGAAGGTAAAGAAGAAGGTAAAGGAGGTCAAGAAGAAGGAAAAGAAGGTAAAGAAGCAGTCAAAGAAGGTACAGAAGAAGGTAATAAAGGTAAGAAGAAGACGAAGTTAAGAAGTCAAATAAGGTAAAGAAGAAGGTAAAGAAGGTAATATGGAAAGGAAAATGATAAAGAGAAAGTCAAAGAAGTTAAAGAAGGTAAAAAGAAGGTAAAGAAGGTAAGGAAGAAATCAAAGAAGGTAAAGAAGAAGTCAAAGAATGTAAAAAAGTAGGTAAAGAACAGTAAAGAAGAAGTAAAAGAACGTAAAGAAGAAGGTAAAAAGAAGGAAAAGAACGTAAAGAAGAAGTAAAAGAAAGTAAACAAGAAGGTAAAGAAGGTAAAGAAGTCAAAAAGGTAAAGAAAAAGGTAAAGAATGTAAAGAAGAAGGTAAAGAAGGTAAAGAAGTAGGTGACAAAGTTAAGAAGAAGTCAAATAATAAGGTAAAGAAGTAGGTACAAAAGGTAAAAAAGAAGGTAACAAAGGTAAAGAAGAAGTCAAAGCATGTAAAGAAGAAGGTAAAGAAGGTAAAGAAGAAGTCAAAGAAGGTAAAGAGTGTAAAGAACATGAAGAAGGTAAAGAAGAAGTCAAAGAAGGGAAAGAAGAAGATAGAAAATAAAAACGAAGTCAAAAAATGTAATAAGAAGGTAAAGAAGGTAAATAAGAAGTCAAAGAAGATAAACGAGAAGGTAAAGAACGTAATGAAGAAGGTGAAGAATATAAAGAAGAAGGTAATGGAGGTAAAGAAGAAGGTAAAGTAGGTAAAGAAGCAGTCAAAGAAGGTACAGAAAAAGGTAATAAAGGTAAGAAGAAGACGAAGTTAAGAAGTCAAATAAGGTAAAGAAGAAGGTACAAAAGGTAAAAAAGAAGGTAATGAAGGTAAAGAAGATATAGAAGTCAAAGAATGTGAAAAAGAAAGTAAAGAAGGTAAAGAAGGTAACGAAGAAGTCAAAGAAGTTAAAGAAGATAAAGATGGTAAAGAAGGTGAAGAAGAAGTAAACGAATTTAAAGAAGAACCTAAAGAAGGTAAAGAAGAAGTCACATCATGTAAAGAAAAAGGTATAGAAGGTAAAGAAGGTAGAGAAGTAGTCAAAGATTGATAAGAAGACGATAAAGAACAGTAAAGTAGTCAAAGAGTGTAAAGAAGAATTTAAAGAAGGTAAAGAAGATAAAGAAGAAGTCAAAGAACTTAAGAATGTAAATAAGGTAAAGAAGACGGTAAAAAGGTAAAGAAGAAGTCAAAGAAGTTAAAGAAGGTGGTAAAGAAGGTAAAAAAGATGTCAAAGGAGGTAAAGAGGAAGTCAACGAAAGGAAAGAAAAAGTCAAAAAAGCTGAAGAAGAAGTCTAAGAAGGTAAAGAAGAATTCAAAGAAGGTAAAGAAGGTAAAGGAGGTAAAGAAGGTAAAGAAAAAGGTAAGATGGTAAAGAAGAAGTCGTAGAACGTAAAGAAGAAGATAAAGAACAGTAAAGAAAAAGAAAAATAAGGTAAAGAAGAAGGTAAAAAAGAAGGTAAAGAATAAAGGAAGAAGTAAGAGAAGGTACAGAAGAAGGCCAAGAAGGGAAAGAAGAAGTCAAAAGGTAAAGAAGAAATCTAAGAAGGTAAAGAGGTAGGTAAAATAGAAATCATAGAAGGCAAAGAAAAGTAAAGAAGGTAAAGAAATTGGTAAAGAAGTTAAGGAAAAAGGCAAGAAGTTAAAGAATAAGTCAAAAGAAGTGAAGAAGAACTCAAAGAAGGCAAAGAAGAAAGTAAAAATGGTAAAGAAGAAGTCAAAGAAGGTAAAGAATGAGGTAAAGAAGGTAAAGAAGTAGCTAAAGAACGTAAAGAAGAAGTCAAAGAAGGTAAAGAAGAAGTCAAATAATGTAAAGACGTAGTCAAAGAATGTAAAGAAGAAGGTAAAGAAGTAGGTAAAGAAGTTAAAGGAGAAGAAAATAAGGTAAAGAAGGTAAAAAAGTTCAAAATGGTAAAGAAGTTAAAGAACGTAAAGTTGAAGACAAAGAAGGTAAAAAAGAAGGTAAAGAACAGTAAAGAAGAAGTCAAAGAAGGTAGAGAAGAAGGTAAAGAAGGTAAAATAGAAGGAAAAGAACAGCAAAGAAGAAGTCAAAGAAGGTAAAGAAGAAGGTAAAGAAGGTGAAGAGGTTAAAGAACAAGGTAAGATGGTAAAGAAGTCATAGAAGGTAAAAAAACAAGATAAAGAACAGTAAAGAAAAAGTAAAAGAAGGTAAAGAAGAAGGTAAAAAAGAAGGTAAAGAAGAAGTAAAAGAAGGTAAAGAAAAAGGTAAAAAAGGTAAAGAAGAAGTCAATCAAGGTAAATAAGAAGTCAAAGAACGTAACTGAGAAGTCAAAGAAGGTAAAGAAGAAGTCAAAGAAGGCAAAGAAGAAGGTAAAGTAGAAGTCAAAGAAGGTAACGAAGAAGTCAAAGTAGGTAAAAAGAAGTCAAAGAAGATAAAGAATCAGAGGTTGATGTAACCCCTGGTTTTGCTACATTTTTGCGTTTAGATTCAACTTCTTTCTTGCCTTCTTTCTTATCTGGTTCTTTTATTGGCTTATCCTCTTCCTTTGGACCTTCTTCTTCCTTTTTAAGCTGCTTTTTAGGTTGTTCTTCCTCTGGTCCCCTTTTTTTTACTTTTGTCTTCATCAATAACCATGTCACTCTCCGAAGGACAGGGCTGTTTTACCACTTTAGGTCTGCCTCTTGGTTTTGGAGTCTTGACTTCAGTAGCTGAAAGTTATAACAAACATAGATGAAGAAGACGGTGGTTGTACCTTATTTCATTTAGAAAATATGAAAACTCATCTTGTTTTGAAGCTAGGTGTTAAACTAGAATAGCTATTACGTTCTTGAAAAATGGGGCAGTTGTGCCCTTTCCTTGACATTCTTTCGTTGTTAAATTCTTTAGTCTTGTTTTTTCTTTTTAATCCTAAGAGATTAAACATTAGACTTGTTACATAAAAAAAATGAAACTGTAACCAAAATTTTAAAATAAAGATTTTTTTTTACAAAAAAAGAAGATAAAGAAGAATTAAAAATAAAGAAGAAGTCAAAGAAGGTAAAGAAGAAGGTAAAGAAGGTAAGAAAAGAGGTAAAAAGTTAAGAAGAATTCATAAAGGTAAAGAAGGAGGTAAAGAAGGTAAAAAAGAAGTCAAAGAAGGTAAAGAAAAAGTCAAAAAAGCAGAGAAAATATCAAAGAAGGTAAAGTAGAAGGTAAAGAAGGTAAAGAAGAAGGCAAAAAGGTAAAGAAGAAGGTAAAGAAGAAGTCAAAGAAGATAAAGAAGAAGTCAAAAACTAAAGAAGAAGTCAAAGAAGGTAAAGAAGAAATCAAAAGAGGTAAAGAAGAAGGTAAAGATCGTAAAGAAATAGGTAAAGAAGGTAAAGAAAAAGACAAATAAGTTAAAGAAGGAGGTAAAGAAGGTAAAGAAGAAAGTAAAGTAGGTAAGAAATAAATCAAAGAAGGTAAAGGAGAAGTCAAAGAAGGTCAAAAAGCAGTCAAAGAAGATAAAGAAGAAGGTAAGAAAGGTAAAGAAGAAGGTATAGAAGTAAAAGAAGAAGTCGAAGAAGTCAAAGAAGTTAAAGAAGTCGCTAAAAAAGGTAAATAAGAAGGTAAAGAAGGTAAAGATGGTAATTAAACAGTAAAAGAAGGTAAAGAAGTCAAAGAAGTTAAAGAAGTAGTCAAAGAAGGTAAAGAATAAGTGAAAGAGGGTAAAGAAGAAGGTAAACAAGGTAAAGAAGAAGTCAAAGAAGGAAAAGGAGAAGTTGAAGCAGGTAAAGAAGAAGTCAAAAAAGGTAAAAAAAAGTCAAAGAATGTAAAGAGGAAGTAAAAGAAGGTAAAGAAGAAGGTAAATAAGGTAAAGAAAGAGGTAAAAAGGTAAAGAAGAAGTCAAAGAAGGTAAAGAAGAAATAAAAAAAGCAAAGAAAATATCAAAGAAGGTAAACAGGAAGTCAAAGAAGGTAAAAAAGAAGTCAAAGAAGGTAAACAAGAAGGTAAACAAGAAGGTAAAGAAGCAGGTAAAGAAGGTGAAAAAGAAAGTTAAATGGTAAAAAAGAAGGTAAAGAAGGTGGTAAAGAAGGTAAAGAAGAGGGTAAAGAAGGTAAAGGACAAGTCAAAGACGGTAAAGAAGTCAATGAAGGTAAAAAAGAAGTCAAGGAATGTAAAAGAGAAGGTAAAGAACAGTAAAAATGAAGTCAAAGAAGGTAGAGAAGAAGGTAAAGAATGTAAAAAGAAGGTAAAGAACAGTATAGAAGAAGTCAAATAAGGTAAAGGAGAAGGTAAAAAGGACGGTAAAGAAGTAAGAGAAGGTAAAGAAAAAGGTAAAGAAGGTAAAGAAAAAGTCAATGAAGAGGTAAAAGAAGTCAAAGAACGTAAGAAGTCAAAGAAGGTAAAGAAGAAGTCAAAGAAGTTAAAGAAGAAGATAAAGAACACTAAAGAAAAAGTTATAGAAAGTAAAGAAGACGGTAAAACTGTAGGTAAAGATGAAGGTCAAGATGGTAAAGAAGAAGGTAAAGAAGGTAAAGAAAAAGTCAAAACGGTAAAGAAGTCAAAGAAGTTAAAGAATAAGGTTAAAAAGAAGTCAAAGAAGGTATAGAAGTCAATGGATGTAAAGAAGAAGTGAAAGAAGCTAAAGAAGAAGTCAAAGAAGGTAAAGGAGAAGTCAAAGACAGTAAAGAAGCAGTCAAAGAAAGAAAAGAAGAAGGTAAATAAGTTAAAGGAGAAGTAAAAGGAAGTAAAGAAGAAGAAAGAACAGTAGAGAAGAAGTCACAGAAGAAAAGGAGAAGGTAAAGAACGTAAAGAAGAAGTTAGAAAAGGAAAAGAAGAATTCGAGAAGTCAAAGAAGGTAAAGAAGAAGGTAAAGAAGGCAAATAAGACAGTAAAGAATGTAAAGAAGAAGGTAAAGAAGGTAATTAAAAAGTAAAAGAAGGTAAAGAAGGTAAAGAGGACAGAGAAGGTAAAAAAGTGGTAAAGAAGAGTACAGAAGAAGGCAAAGAAGGTAGAGAAGAAGTCAAAAAGGTAAAGAAGAAGGCAAAAGGTAAAGAAGAAGGTAAAGAAGGTAGAGAAGAAGTCAAAGAAGATAAAGAAGAATTCAAAGAGGTAAAGAGGACAACGAAGGTAAAAAAAAGAGGTAAAGAACAATACAGAAAGAGTCAAAGAAGGTAGAGAAGAAAGTAAATAAGGTAAAAAAAGAAGGTAAAGTACAGTAAAGAAGAAGGCAAAGAAGGTAAAGAAGAAGGAAAAGGTGAAGAGGTTAAAGAAGAAGGTAAGATGGTAAAGAAGTCATAGAAGTTAAAAAACAAGATAAAGAACAGTAAAGAAAAAGTAAAAGAAGGTAAAGAAGAAGGTAAAGAAGGTAAAGAAGAAGTCAAAGAAGGTAAATAAGAAGTCAAAGAATGTAAATGAGAAGTCAAAGAAGGTAAAGAAGTCACAGAAGTTAAAGAAGAAGGTAAAGTAGAAGTCAAGAAAATAACAAAGAAGTCAAAGAAGATGAAGAAGAAGTCAAAAAGTAAAGAAGAAGTCAAAGAAGGTAAAGATGAAATCAAGAAAGGGAAAGATGAAGGTAAAGATGGTAAAGAAATTGGTAAAGAAGAAGTTAAAGAAGTAGTCAAAAAGGTAAAGAAGAAGGTAAAGAATAAGTTTAAGAGGGTAAAGAAGAAGGTAAACAAGGTAAAAAAGAAGTCAAAGAAGTAAAAGTAGAAGTTGAAGCAGGTAAAGAAGAAGTCAAAGAAGGTAAACAAAAAGTCAAGGAATGTAGAGAGGAAATCAAAGAAGGAAAAGAAGAAGGTAAGTAAGGTAAAGAATGAGGAAAAAGGTAAAGAATAACTCAAAGACCGTAAAGAAGGACGTAAAGAAGGTAAAAAAAAAAGAAGTCAAAGAAGGTAAAGAAGAAGTGAAAAAAGTAAAGAAGGAGTCAAAGAAGGTAAAGAAGTCAAAGAATGGAAAGAAAAAGTCAAAGAACGTAAAGAAGAAGTCAAAGAAGTTAAAGAAGAAGGTAAAAAATGTAAAGAAACAGATAAAAAAGGTAAAAAAGAAAGTTAAATGGTAAAAAAGAAGTCAAAGAAGGTAAAGAAGAGGGTAAAGAAGGTAAAGAAGAGGGTAAAGAAGGTAAAGGACATGTCAAAGAAGGTAAAGAAGTTAATGAAGGTAAAAAAGAAGTCAAAGAAGGTAAAAGAGAAGGTAGAGAACTGTAAAAATGAAGTCAAAGAAGTTAAAGAAGTTAATGAAGTTAATAAAGAAGTCAGAGTAGGTAAAAGAGAAGGTAAAGAACTCTAAAAGAAGTCAAAGAAGGTAGAGAAGAAGGTATAACGAAGGTAAAGAACAGTAAAGAAGAAGTCAAAGAAGGTAAAGGAGGAGGTAAAAAGGAAGATAAACAAGGTAAAGGAGTAAGAGAAGGTATAGAAGAAGGTAAAGAAGGTAAAGAAAAAGTCAATGAAGAGGTATAAATAAGTCAAAGAACGTAAAGAAGTCAAAGAAGGTAAAGAACAAGTCAAAGAAGTTAAAGAAGAACAGAAATTAGAAGTCAAAGAAGGTAAAGAAGAAGTGAAAGAAGGTAAAGAAGGAGTCAAAGGAGGTAAAGAGTAAGACAAAGAAGGTAAATAAGCAGTCAAAGATAAAAAATAAGTCAAAGTAGTTAAAGAAGAAGTCAAAGAAGGTAAAGAAGTCAAAGAATATAAAGAATAAGTCAAAGAAAGTAAAGAAGAAGGTGAAGAAGGTAAATAGAAGGTAAAGAAGGTAAAGAAGAACTCAAAGAAGGTAAAGAAGAAGTCAAAGAAGTTAAAAAAGAAGATAAAGAAGAGTAAAGAAGAAGTCACAGAAGGTGAAGAAGAAGGTAAAGAAGGTAAAGAAGGTAAAGCAGTAGGTAAGATGGTGAAGAAGAAGTCAAAGAAGGTATAGAAGAAGATAAAAACACTAAAGAAAAAGTTATAGAAAGTAAAGAAGAAGGTAAAAAACTAGGTAAAGATGAAGGTCAAGACGGTAAAGAAGAAGGTAAAGAAGCTAAAGAAGATGTCAAAGACTGTAAAGAAGAAATAAAAGAAGGAAAAGAAGAAGTCAAAGAAGGTAAAGAAGAACGGAAATTAGAAGTCAAAGAAGGTAAAGAAGAAGTCAGGAAGATAAAAAAGAAGTCAAAGAAGTTAAAGAAGAAGGCAAAGATGGTAAAGAAACCAAAGAAGGTAAATATGCATGTAAATAGGGTAAAGTAGTTGGTAAAGTTGGTAAAGAAAAAGACAAAGAAGGTAAAGAAGTAGTAAATGAAGGATAAAGGAAGTCAAAGAAGTTAAAGAAGAAGGTAAAAAAGGAAAAGAAGAAGTAGTAGAAGTCAAAGAAGGTAAAGAAGAAGGAAAAGAAGGTAAAGAAGATGTAAAAAAAGGTAAAGAAGAAGTCAACTAAGGTACAGAATAAGTCAAAGAAGGTAAAGAAGAAGGCAAAGAAGGTAAAGAAGAAGGAAAGAAGGTTAAAAGGAAAGTAAAATTGTGAAGAAGTCTAAGAAGGTAAAGAAGGAGGTAAAGAAGGTAAAGAAGAAGGTAAAGAAGGTAAAAAAGAAGACAATGAATGTAGAGAGGAAGGTAAAGAAGGTAAAGAAGAAGGCAAAGATTGTAAAGAAGTCAAAGAAGGTAAATATGTAGGTAAAGAAGGTAAAGAAGTTGGTAAAGAAGGTAAAGAAAAAATCAAAGAAGGTAAAGTAGAAGTCAAAAAAGGTAAAGTAGAAGTCAAAGAAGGTAAAGAAGAAGTCAAAGAAGGTAAAGAAGCAGGTAAAGGAGGTAAAGAAAGTCAAAGAAGGTAAAGAATAACGTAAAGTTTGTAAAGCGGAAGGTAAAGAATGTAAAGAGGCTAAAGAAGAATTCATAGAATGTAATGAATAAGGTAAAGAAGAAGTCACAAAGGTAAAAAAGTCCAAGTAGGTAAAGAAGGAGGTAAAGAAGGTAAATATGGTAAAGAAAAAGGTAAGTTGGTAAAGAAGAAGTCATAGAAGGTAAAGAAGAAGATAAAGAAATGTAAAGATAAAGTTAAAGAATATAAAGAAGGTAAAGAAGGAAAGGAAGAATAAAGAGGATAAAGAAGAAGGTAAAGAAGGGAAAGAAGGTAAAGAAGAAGGTAATAAAGAAATCAAAGAAGGCAAAGAAAAGGAAAGTAGGTCAAGTATTTGGTAAAGAAGGTAAAGAAAAGTCAAAGAAGTTAAAGAAGAAGTCAAAAAAGTGAAGAAGAACTAAAAGAAGGAAAAGAAGAAGTCAAAGATGGTAAAGAATAAGTCAAAGAAGGTAAAGAAGAAGTCAAATAGGGTAAAGAAGCAGATAAAGAAGGTAAAGAAGAAGACAAAGAAGGTAAAAAATGAGGTAGAAAAGGTAAAGAGGCAGGAAAAGAAGGAAAAGAAGATAAAGTAGTAAAAGAGGGTAATGAATAAGGTATAGAAGATGTCAAAAAGTTAAAGAAGTCAGAGAAGGTAAAGCAGAAGTCAAAGGAAGCAAAGAAGAAAATAAAAAAAGTTAAAAATTATGTCAAAGAAGATAAAAATGTCAAACAAGGTAAAGAAGGAGGTAAAGAAGGTAAAGAAGAAGGTTAAGTAGGTAAAAAAGAAGTCAAGGAACATAAAGGAGAAGTTAAAGAAGGTAAAGAGGAAGTCAAAGAAGGTAAAGAAGAAGGTAGAGTAGAAGTCAAAGAAGGTAATGAAGAAATCAAAGAAGGTAAAGAAGTCAAAGACGGTAAAGAAACAGCTAAAGGATGTAAAGAAGAAGTCAAAGAAGGTAAAGAAGACATCACAAAAGGTAAAGATGAAGTCAAAGAAGGTAATGAAGAAGTCAAAGAAGGTAAAGAAGAAGTCAAAGAAGGTAAAGAAGCAGCTAAAGGATGTAAAGAAGTAGTCAAAGAAGGTAAAGAAGACATCAAAAAAGGTAAAGATGAAGGTTAAGATCATAAAGAAGAAGTCATAGAAGGTAAAGAAGAAGATAAAGAACAGTAAAGAAAAAGTAAAAAAAGGTAAAGAAGAAGGTAATAAAGAAGGTAAAGAAGAAGTAAAAGAAGGTAAAGAAACAGGGAAATATGGTAAAGAAGTAGTCAAAGAAGGTAAATAAGAAGTCAAAGAAGGTAATGAAGAAGTCAAAGTATGTACAGAAGTCAAAAAAGGTAAATAATTCAAAGAAGGTAAAGAAGGAGTCAAATAATTTAAAGAAGTCTAAGAACATTATAGAAGAAAAAGCAATAAAACAGGTAAGGGAAACAGTACAAGACCTGATAAATGAAATGGAGGTATTGAAGAAAACACAATCTGAGGGACGACTGGAAATGGAAACTCTGAGTAAATGAACAGAAACTTCAGAGACAAGTATTTCCAACCGAATACAAGAGATGGAAGAAAGAATCTCGGACTTTGAAGATACTATAGAGGAAATAAACTCACAGATTAAAGAACTAAACAAATCTAACAAATTCTTAACACAAAACATTCAGGAAATCTGGGACACCATGAAAAGACCAAACCTAAGAATAATTGGGGTAGAAGAAGGAGAAGAATTACAACTCAAAGGCCCAGAAAACATATTCAACAAAATTATAGAAGAAAACTTCCCCAACCTAAAGAAGGATGTTCCTATGAAGGTACAAGAAGCCTACAGAACACCAAATAGACTGGATCAAAAGAAAGCATCCCCACGCCATATAATAATCAAAACACAAAACATACAGAATAAAGAACAGATATTAAGAGCTGCAAAGGAAAAAGGTTAAGTAACATATAAAGGGAAACCTATCAGAATTACACCTAATTTCTCAATGGAAACCATGAAAGCCAGAAGAGCTTGGATAGATGTGCTACAGACACTAAGGGAACATGGATGCAAGCCAAGACTATTATACCCAGCAAAGCTTGCATTCACCATTGATGGAGAAAACAAGATATTCCAGGACAAAAACAGATTTAAACAATACGAAGCACCAAATCCAGCCTTGCAGAAAGTAATAGAAGGAAAATCACAAACCAAGGAGTCCAACAACGCCCACAATAATGCAGGCATCTAGCGACCCTCCACCAGCACAACTAGAAGAAGGGAAACACATAAACTCTACTACTAAAAATGACTGAAGTTAACAACCACTGGTCATTAGTATCACTTAATATCAATGGACTCAATTCACCTATAAAAAGGCACAGGCTAAGAGACTGGATACGAAAACAGAATTCAACATTTTGCTGTTTACAAGAAACACACCTCAACCACAAATACAGACACCTACTCAGAGTAAAGGGTTGGGAAAAGGTTTATCAAGCAAATGGCCCTAAGAAACAAGCGGGTGTGCCCATACTAATTTCCAACAAAGTTGACTTCAAACTAAAATCAATCAGAAGAGACAGAAAGGGACACTTTATACACATAACAGGAAAAATCAATCAGAATGAAGTCTCAATCCTGAATATCTATGCCCCTAATATAAAAGCACCCACTTATATAAAAGAAACATTACTAGAAATCAAGACAGCCATCACACCAAACACACTGATAGTGGGAGACTTCAACACTCCTCTTTCACCAATGGACAGGTCAATTCGACAGAAACCTAACAGAGAATTAAGAGACTTAATAGAGGTAATGAACCAAATGGACTTAACAGACATCTATAGAACGTTCCACCCAAACAGGAAAGAATATACCTTCTTCTCTGCGGCTCATGGAACCTTTTCGAAAATTGACCACATACTCGGTAACAAACCAAACTTCCACAGTTACAAAAACATATTAGTAACCACCTGCGTCTTATCGGATCACCATGGATTAAAATTAGAATTCAAGAACAATGCTACCCCCAGAAAGCCTACAAACTCATGGAAACTGAACAGTCAACTACTGAACTACAGCTGGGTCAAGGAAGAAATAAAGAAAGACATTAAAGTCTTTCTTGAATTTAATGAAAACAAAGACACAACATACTCAAACCTATGGGACACAATAAAAGCAGTGCTAAGAGGAAAATTCATAGCACTAAGTGCCCACTTAAAAAAAACGGAGAAAGCACACATTGGAGACTTAACAGTACACCTGAAAGCTTTAGAAAAGAAAGAAGCAGACTCACCTAGGAGGAGTAGAAGACTGGAAATTATCAAACTGAGGGCAGAAATCAACAAAATAGAAACACAGAAAAAAATCCAAAGAATCAATGAAACAAAAAGCTGCTTCTTGGAGAAAATCAACAAGATTGACAAACCCCTAGCCAAACTAATCAAACGGCAGAGGGAGGACACGCATATTAATAAGATCAGAAATGAAAAAGGGGACATAACCACAGACACAGAGGAAATTCAGAGAATCATTAGATCTTACTACAAAAGCCTGTATGCCACAAAATTGGAAAATGTAAAAGAAATGGACACCTTTTTAGATAAGTACCATGTACCAAAGTTAAACCAGGACCAGGTAAATGCTCTAAATAGTCCTGTTAGTCGCGAAGAATTGGAAAATGTTATCAGAAACCTCCCTAACAAAAAGAGCCCAGAACCTGATGGGTTCAATGCAGAATTCTACCAGAACTTCCAAGAAGGCCTAATACCTATACTCCTTAAGGTATTTCATAATATAGAAACAGAACAGTCATTGCCAAATTCCTTTTATGAAGCTACAATTACCCTGATACCTAAACCACACAAAGACTTAACCAAGAAAGAGAATTACAGGCCAATCTCACTCATGAACATCGATGCAAAAATTCTCAATAAAATACTGGCAAACAGAATCCAAGAACACATTAGAAAAATTATCCACTATGATCAAGTAGGCTTCATCCCAGAGATGCAGGGATGGTTCAACATATAAAAATCTATCAATATAATCCATCATATAAATAAACTGAAGGATAAAAACCATATGATCATTTCATTAGATGCAGAAAAAGCATTTGACAAAATTCAGCACCCCTTTATGATAAAGGTCTTGGAGAGATTAGGGATACAGGGGTCATTCCTAAATATAATAAAGGCTATTTACAGCAAGCCGACAGCTAACATCAAATTAAATGGAGAGAAACTCAAGGCCATCCCACTAAATTCAGGAATGCGACAAGGCTGCCCACTCTCTCCTTATCTCTTCAAAGTAGTACTTGAAGTTCTAGCAATAGCAATAAGACAAAACAAGGGGATCAAGGCGATTCGAATTGGAAAGGAAGACGTTAAACTTTCATTATTTGCAGATGATATGATAGTGTACATAAGCGACCCGAAAAACTCCACCAAGGAACTCCTACAGCTGATAAACTCCTTTAATATCGTGGCAGGTTACAAGATCAACTCCAAAAAATCAGTCGCCCTCCTATACACAAAGGATAATGAAGCAGAGAGGGAAATCAGAGAAGCTTCACCTTTCACGATAGCCACAAGTAGCATAAAATATCTTGGGGTAACTCTAACCAAGGAAGTGAAAGACCTATTTGACAAGAACTTTAAGTCTTTGAAGAAAGAAATTGAAGAGGATACCAGAAAATGGAAGGATCTCCCTTGCTCTTGCATTGGGAGGATCAACATAGTAAAAATGGCAATACTACGAAAGGCAATCTATAGATTTAATGCAGTCCCCTTAAAGATCCCATCAAAATTCTTCACAGATCTTGAGAGGACAATAATCAACTTTATATGGAAGAACAAAAAATCCAGGAAAGCAAAAACAATCTTATACAATAAAGGAACTTCTGGAGGCATTACCATCCCTGACTTCAAACTCTATTACAGAGCTACAGTATTGAAAACAGCTTGGTATTGGCATAAAAATAGAGAAGTCGACCAATGGAATCGAATAGAAGACCCAGATCTTAACCCACAAACCTATGAACACCTGATTTTTGATAAAGGAGCTAAAAGCACACAATGGAAGAAAGAAAGCATCTTCAACAAATGGTCCTGGCATAACTGGATGTCAACCTGTAGAAGAATGAAAGTAGATCCATCCGTGTCTATCACCATGCACAAAACTCAAGTCCAAATGGATTAAAGACCTCAATATCAATCTGAACACACTGAAACTGTTAGAGGAGAAAGTGGGAAGTACTGTACAACATTTGGGCACAGTAGACTGCTTCCTACGTATAGCTCCAGCAGCACAGACGTTAAGGGCAACATTGAATAAATGGGACCTCCTGAAGCTGAGCAGCTTCTGTAAAGCAAAGGACACTGTCACTAAGACAAAAAGGCAGCCTACTGACTGGGAAAAGATCTTCACCAACCCCGCAACAGACAAAGGTCTGATCTCCAAAATATATAAGGAACTCAAGAGACTAGACTTTAAAATGCTAATGAACCCAATTAAAAATGGGGCACCGAACTGAACAGAGAATTCTCAACAGAAGTAGTTCGAATGGCCAAAAGACACTTAAGGGCATGCTCAACCTCCTTAGCAATCAGGGAAATGCAAATCAAAACAACGTTAAGATACCATCTTACACCTGTCAGAATGGCTAAAATCAAAAACACCAATGATAGCCTTTGCTGGAGAGGATGTGGAGTAAGGGGTACACTCATCCATTGCTGGTGGGAATGCAAACTTGTGCAACGGCTTTGGAAAGCAGTGTGGATGTTTCTCAGGAAATTTGGGATCCACCTACCCCAGGACCCAGCAATCCCACTCTTGGGAATTTACCCAAGAGATGCCCAATCATATTACAAAAGCATTTGTTCAACTATGTTTATAGCAGCATTATTTGTAATAGCCAGAACCTGGAAACAACCTAGATGCCCTTCAGTGGAAGAATGGTTGAAGAAAATGTGGAATATATACATGCTAGAATACTACTCAGCGGTAAAAAAACAATGACATCTTGAATTTCGCATGCAAATGGAGGGAAATAGAAAACACCATCCTGAGTGAGGTAACCCAGGCCCAAAAAGATGAACATGGGATGTACTCACTCATAATTGGGTTCTAGCCATAAATAAAGGACATCGAGCCTATAATTCGTAAAAATCCTAGAGAAGCTATATAAGAAGGTGAACCCAAAGAAAAACATATAGTTATCCTCCTGGATACTGGAAGTAGACAAGATTGCCGGACAAAAAATGGGAACATAGGGGTGGGGTGGGATGGGGGGAGGGGGGATGGGGCGAGAAAAGTGTGAAGTGGAGGATGGGAAGAGCTTGGGGGTATAGGATGGTTGAGATATAGGAAGGGTGGATATGGGAACAAGGAATTATATATCTTACATAAGGGAGCCATTCTAGGGTTGGCAGAGGCTTGACTCTAGAGGGGTTCCCAGGTGTCCAGGAAGATGCCCCCAGCTAGGTCCTTGGGCAGCTGAGGAGAGGGTGCCAGAAATGTCCAGATCCTATTGCCATACTCATGAATATCTTGCAAATCACCATAGAACCTTCACCTGGCATTGGATGGAGAAAATGACAGAGCCCCACATAGGAGCACCGGACTGAGCTCCCAAGGTCCTGATGAGGAGCAAAAGGAGGGAGATCATGAGCAAGGAAGTCAGGACCGTGAGGATTGCGTTTACCCATTGAGACGGTGGGACAGATCTAACGGGAGACCACCAAGTCCAGTTGGAATGGAACTGATGGAACAGTGGACCAAACCGGGGTCTCTGAATGTGGCTGAATGTGGAGGAGGACTGAGAAACCAAGGACAATGGCAATGAATGTGAACTCTACAGCATGGAACGTCTCACTGTGAACCTTAACCTTCACCTGGCGATGGATGGAGATAGAGACAGAGCCCCACATTGGAGCACCGGACTGAGCTCCCAAAGTTCTGATGAGGAGCGGATAGAGAGAGATCATGAGAAAGTCAGAACCATGAGGGAAGCATTCACCCACTGAGACGGCAGGACAGAACTAATGTGAGACCACCAAGTCCACTTGGAATGGGACTGATGGAACATGCGACCAAATCGGACTCTCTGAGGGTGGCTGATGGTGGAGGCTGACCGAGGAGCCAAGGACAATGGCGATGGGCTTGGTCTCTATGACATGGACGGGCTCTGTGTGAGCCTTGTCAGTTCGGTTGCTTACCTTCCTGGACCTGGGGGGAGTTGGGAGGACCTTGGTCTCAACATAGTGTAGAGAACCCTGATGGCTGTTTGGCCTCAAGAGGGAGGGAGTGGGGATGTGCGTGGAGGGGAGCGGAGGGAAGGGGGAGGAGGAGGGGAGGAGATGGCAATTTTTAATAAAAAATAAATAAACTGGAAAAAAAAGAAAAAAAGAAAAAAAAAACCAAGATCCATACCAATGCAAAAAATAAAAAAAAAAAGAAAGAAAGAAACTAGACATCAAAAGCCCAGGTAATCCAGTTTAAAAATGGAGTACAGATCTAAACAAAGAATTCTAAACTTTTTAACAATTGTATTTGAAAATTATGCTTCTGTAAATTTTGCAACAAATTCCACAAAATCACAGTACACTGTGCATTCAGAACTCTTTTTTATTTTATTATTGATTTTTATTGAGATATACATTTTTCTCTTAATTGTCAACATCATACCATGTTCTTGTAATAGTCTTTCATCTTCTCACCAGGCATATTAATATTTTCTGAGAATTTCAGAAATCATATATAGTTACTGACAGACTTTACAATACTTTGATGTTTATATTCTGAATACAAAGGAATTGCTTATACATACATAACCCTTATAAAAGTATGAAAATAAAATTTTAAAGCCCTTCCTCTCTAAAACACCCCATAGACTTCTGAAAGAGGTCCGCTGTGGCATTTCGATACCATACTTATTTGGCCTCCTTTTATCTGAATTGATTCTCAGTCTTTTTTGTTTTCAAAGATTTACAAACGTGGGAAGAATGTACAGTAGACATGTTAAAAGCTATTCCTCGTATTTTGGACAATGATGTTGCTGTACAATCACATGCGGATTTGAAACTGGAACAGGAATAGCACGGGCACCATGTCAGTGCAGGAAGGCACTCTCAATGTGCATTTCTCCTGTGTCCTACATGTACCTTTGTTGTTTATTAATATGCTTTTTAATATTTGTAAAATTTAAAGTTAACTCGTACAATTGATGTTTTTCATAAGATAGTATATCAGTTTCAGTTAAGCATTACTATTTCTGACAAAAGAAGTACAAACCAAATGAATTTACTTTAAAATTTGCCTGAGTGAGACTTCTATATTTGTCAACTGACACTATATTATATAGTGAAGAAGGCAACGCAGTCAAAGATGTAGGTAAAAAGGTAAAGAAGAAGGTAAAAAGAAGTCAAACCAGGTAAAGAAGAAGGTAAAGAAAGTAAAGAAGAAATCAAAGGAGGTAAAGAAAAAGGTAAGAAGGAAGAAGTTAAAGGAGGTAAAGAAGCCGTCAAAGAGGTAAAGAAGAGGTAAAGAAAGTAAAGAAAAAGTGTAAAGCAAGAAAGAAGAAAGTAAAGAAGGTAAAAGAAGAAGTAAAATAAGGTAAAGAAGAAGTTCAAAGTTGTAAAGAGGAAGGTAAAGAAGATAAAGAACAAGTAAAAGAAGGGAAAGAAGAAGTTAATGAAGGAGTTAAATAAGATAAAGAAGAAATCAAAGAAGGTGAACAAAAAGATAAAGAACCGTAAAGAAGTCTAAAATGGAAAGAAGTTAAGAAGGTAACAAATAAGGTAATGAAGACAAAGAAGTCACATACTGTAAAGGAGAAGGTAAAGAAGGAAAAGAAGAAGTCAGAGAACATAAAGAAGAAGGTAAAGAAGGTAAAGAAGAAGTCAAGAATATAAAGAAGAAGATAAAGAACAGTAAACAACTCAAAGAAGGTAATGAATCAGGTAAAGAGGTAAAGAAGAAGTCAAAGAAGGTAAAGAAGAAAG
The DNA here is from genome assembly GCF_903992535.2 of Arvicola amphibius. Lineage (NCBI taxonomy): Eukaryota > Metazoa > Chordata > Mammalia > Rodentia > Cricetidae > Arvicola > Arvicola amphibius. Next base: position 3,839 of record NW_024582217.1, on the reverse strand, counting down.
TAAAAAAGGAAAAGAAGAAGTCAATGAAGGTAAAAAGAAGTCAAAGAAGGTAAAGAAGGACGTAAAGAAGGTAAAGGAGAAGGTAAAGAATGTAAAGACGAAGTCAAATAAGGTAAATAAGTCAAAGAATTAAAAGAAGTCAAATAAGGTAAAGAAGGAGGTAAGAAGGTAAAGAAGAAGGTAAAGGAGGTAAAGAAGAAGTCAAAGAAGGTAAAGAATAAGTAACGAAGGTAAAGAAGAAATCAAAGAAGGTAAAGAAGAAGTCAAAGAACATAAAGAAGTAGTCAAAGAAGGTAAAGAAGAAGGGAAGATTGTAAAGAAGTCAAAGAGGTAAATATGTAGGTAAAAAGGTAAAGAAGTTGGGTAAAGTAGATATAGAAAAAGTCAAAGAAGGTAAAGTAGAAGTCAAAGAAGGTAAAGTAGAAGTCAAAGAATGTAAAGAAGAAGTCAAAGAAGGTAAAGTAGAAGTCTGAGAAGGTAAAGAATGAGGTAAAAAAGTTAAAGAAGAAATCAAAGTAGGTAAAGAAGAAGTCAAAGAACTTGAAGAAGAAGTCAAAGAAGATAAAGAGGTAGGCAAAGATTGTAAAGAAGTCAAAGAAGGTAAATATGTAGGTAAAGAAGGTAAAGAAGTTGGTAAAGTAGCTAAAGAAAAAGTCAAAGAAGGTAAAGTAGAAGTCACAGACGGTAAAGTGGAAGTCAAAGAAGGTAAAGAAGAAGTCAAAGTAAGTAAAGAAGAAGTCTAAGTAGGTAAAGAAGATAAGAAGGTAAAAAGAAGAGTAAAATGGTAAAGAAGTCAAAGAAGATAAAGAAGTAGGTAAAAAGGTAAAGAGGAAGATAAAGAAGGTAAAGAATAAAGAAAAGAAGGAAAAGAGGAAGGTACAGAAGGAAAAGAAGTCAAAGTAGGTAAAGAAACAGGTAAGTAGGTAAAAAGGAAAGTAAAATGGTAAAGAAGTAAAAGAAGTCAAAGAAGAAGGTAAAGAAGGTAGTAAAGAAGGTAAAGAAGAAGGTAAAGTTGGGAAAGAATGAGGTAAAAAGTTGAAGAAGTCAAAGAAGTTAAAGAAGAAGGTAAACAAGGTAAGAAAGAAGGCAGAGAATGTAAAGAAGAAGTCAAAAAGTAAAGAAAATATCAAAGAAGGTAAAGAGGAAGTCAAAGAAGGTAAGAAGCAGTCAATGAAGGTAAATAAGAAGACAAAAAAAGGAAAGAAGAAGGTAAAGAAGGGAAAGAATGAGGTAAAAAGTTAAAGAAGAAGTCAAAGAAGGTAAAGAAGAAGTCTTAGTAGGTAAAGAAGAAGATAAGAAGGTAAAAAGGAGAGTAAGATGGTAAAGAAGTCAAAGAAGGTAAAGAAGTCAGGTAAAAAGGTAAAGAGGAAGACAAAAAAGGTAAAGAATAAAGTAAAGAAGGTAAAGAGGTAGGTACAGAAGGAAAAGAAGAAGTCAAAGTAGGTCAAGAAGCAGGTAAGTAGGTAAAAAGGAAAGTAAAATGGTAAAGAAGTCAAAGAAGGTAAAGAAAGTAAAGGCGAAGTCAAATAAGGTAAAGTAGAAGTCCAAGAAGGTAAAGAAAAAGTCAAAGAAGGTAAAGAAGAAGTCAAAGAAGGTAAAGAATAAGGTAAAGAAGGTAAAGAAGAAGGCAAAGAAGGCAAAGAAGAAGTCACAGAAGGTAAAGAATACGGTAAAAAAGGTAAAGAAGAAATCAAAGAAGGTAAAGAAGAAGTCAAAGAACATAAAGAAGAAGTCCAAGAAAATAAAGAAGAAGGCAAAGATTGTAAAGAAGTCAAAGAAGGTAAATATGTAGGGAAAGAAGTTAACGAATTTGGTAAAGTAGGTAAAGAAAAAGTCAAAGAAGGTAATGTAGTAGTCAAAGAAGGTAAAGTAGAAGTCAAAGAAGGTAAAGAAGAAGTCAAAGTAGGTAAAGAAGAAGTCTAAGTAGGTAAAGAAGATAAGCAGGTAAAAAGAAGAGTAAAATGGTAAAGAAGTAGTTAAAAAGGTAAAGAGGAAGACAAAGAAAGTAAAGAATAAAGTAAAGAAGGAAAATAGGAAGCTACAGAAGGAAAAGAAGTCAAAGTAGGTAAAGAAGCAGGTAAGTAGGTAAAAAGGAAAGTAAAATGGTAAAGAAGTAAAAGAAGTTAAAGTAGAAGGTAAAGAAGGTAAAGACGAAGTCAAATAACGTAAGGTAGAAGTCCAAGAATGTAAAAAAAGTCAAAGAAGGTAAAGAACAAGTCAGGGAGGTAAAGAATAAGGTAAAGAAGGTAAAGTAGAAGTCAAAGAAAGTAAAGAAGATGTCAAAGAAGGTAAAGAAAAAGTCAAAGTAGGAAAAGAAGAAGATAAGAAGGTAAAAAGGAGAGTAAAATTGTAAAGAAGTCAAAGAACGTAAAGAAGTAGATAAAAAGGTAAAGAGGAAGAAACAGAAGGTAAAGAATAAGGTAAAGAAGGAAAAGAGGAAGGTACAGAAGGAAAAGAAGAAGTCAAAGTAGGTAAAGAAGCAGGTAAGTAGGTAAAAAGGAAAATAAAATGGTAAAGAAGTCAAAGAAGGTAAAGAAGAAGGTAAAGAAGGTAAAGAGGGTAAATTCGAAAGTAAGTTCGTAAAGAAGACGTCAAAGAAGGTAACGTAGAAGATAAAGAATTGTAAAGAAAAAGTAAAAGAAAGTAAAGGAGAAGGGAAAGAAGAGTGTAAACACAGTAAAGACGAAGTAAGAGAAGGTAGAAAAGGTAAAGAAAAAGTCAGAAGATGAAAAAGAAGTCAAAGAATGTAAAGCAGAAGTCAAAAAAGGTAAAGAAGAGGTCAAAGAAGGTAAAGAACGAGGTAAATTAGAAGTAAAAGAAAATAAAGAAGTGAAAGAAGATAAAGAAGTCAAAGAAGGTAAAGAATAAGTCAAAGAAGGTAAAGATGAAGGTAAGAATGGTAAAGAAGAAGGTAACGAAGAAGTCAAAGAAGGTAAAGGAGAAGTAAAAAAAGGTAAAGAAGCAGTCAAAGATGAAAAAGAAGAAGTCAAAGAAGGTAAAGAATAAGTGAAATAGGTAAAGATGAAGGTAAGAATGGTAAAGAAGAAGGTAATGTAGAAGTCAAAGAAGGTAAAGGAGAAGTCAAAAAATGTAAAGATGCAGTCAAAGATGAAAAAGAAGAAGTCAAAGCAGGTAAAGAAGTCAAGGAAGGTTAAGAGAAGGTAAATAAGGTAAAGAGGGTAAAAAAGAAGGTAAGATGGTAAATAAAATGTCAAAGAAGGGAAAGAAGAAGGTAAAGAGGAAAGAAAAATGGTAATAAAGTCAAAGAAGGTAAAGAAGGAGGTAAAGAAGGTAAAGAAGAAGGTAAAGAAGGTAAAGAAGACATCAAAGAAGGTAAATTAGAAGTCAAAGAAGGTAAAGAAGAAGTCAAAGAAGTAAAGAAGAAGACAAAGAAGGTAAAAAAGAGGTAAAGAACAGTAAACAAGAAGTCAAAGAAGGTATAGAAGAGGTAAATATGGTAAAAAGGAAGGTAAGGTACAGTAAAGAAGAAGTCAAAGAAGGTAAGAAGAAGGTACAGAAGGTAAGACGGTAAAGAAGAAGGTAAGATGGTAAAGAAGAATCATAGAGGTTAAAGAAGAAGATAAAAACAGTAAAGAAAAAGTAAAAGAATGTAAAGAATAAGGTAAAAAAGAAGGTAAAGAAGAAGTAAAAGAAGGTAAAGAAAAAGGTAAAGAAGGTAAAGAAGAAGTCAAAGAAGTTAAAGTAGAAGACAAAGTAGGTAAAGAAGAAGTCAAAGTAGGTAAAAAAGAAGTCAAAGTAAGGTAAAGAAGAAGTCAATGAAGGTAGAGATGAAGGTAAAAATGGTAAAGTAGAAGGTAAAGGAAGTAACAAGGAAGTCA
>NW_024582216.1:36313-37367 GCF_903992535.2 Arvicola amphibius | reverse complement strand
TCCAAAGCCACAGAGAAACCCTGTCTCGAAAAACCAAAAAAAAAAAAATTACTGCTTAAGTTGTTGATGAGTTTACTTTTCAATTTAAATAATTGAATTTTGCCTTGGCATTAGAACAGCATTTCCCACTTCTGGTGTGGCCCCAAGCATTCTTCCATCATGTTGTTCTTCTTGTTTATATGTAGCAGTGGTCTCAGCATTGTTGATTACAGAATCACACCACTGATCAACTCCCATGAACATTAAATATCACCTATGTTCTCTTGCAATAAAACTTGGCAAACATTCAATTCTTTATGTGAAATGAACAAACACATTCCTCTCTCTAGTATATTAGTTTTTCATATTTAATAAATGATAAAATAATATTCATACTATATAATTAAAAATAAATTTATTATAATTCATTGTGAATTAAGGTTTGATTTACCTGTTCCAATTTTATTTAAGATTTTTTAATTTATTTTGCTATCTTTCCCCTCCTGATCTCCTCCCAGATCTTCCCAGCCTCCCTGTACACACAACTTCATATTCCTTCTTTCTGTATTTTAAAAACAAAAACAAAACAAAAAACACACTTAAAACAAAACAAAAAGTTACTCAAATGGAATGAAATATAAGCACACTAAAAACAAACCTAGAGTCTAATTAGTGTTGGCCAACTGTTCTTGGGCATGGAGCCTACCCTGGAGTGTGGTTGATGTACTCATTGATACTTCCTTGGAGAAATCTAGTTTTTGCTTTCCCAGTAGGTTTCAATTGAAAGTAAATTCCTAGCTAGGGATAGGAGTTTGTATCTACTTACCCTTCTCAATGCTAGGATTTTGTCTGGTCTGAACCTGTGGAGATGTTGTGTGTGATGTCAGTGTGTGAGTTTGTATGGACATCTGCCCTGTTGTGTCTCAAAGATGCTCTTTTCCTGGAGTTACTCACTGCTTCTGTCTTTTACAGTCTTTCTACCCTCTATTCCACATAAATTTGTTAGCACTGAATCAGAGCGCTTGATAGAGACACCAAATTTAGGGCTGAGTTCTCCAAAACCATCTCTCCATAT
>NW_024582216.1:0-36213 GCF_903992535.2 Arvicola amphibius | reverse complement strand
GAGATGGAAATTTTTAAATATAAAAAAAAATAAACCATGAGGAAAAAAAAAATAGAGAAAGCACACATTGGAGACTTAACAGCACACCTGAAAGCTTTAGAAAAGAAAGAAGCAGACTAAGCTAGGAGGAGTAGAAGACTGGAAATTATCAAACTGAAGGCAGAAATCAACAAAATAGAAACACAGAAAACAATCCAAAGAATCAATGAAAAAAAGCCGGTTCTTGGAGAAAAACAACAAGATTGACAAACCCCTAGCCAAACTAATCAAACGGCAGAGAGAGAACACACAAATTAATAAGATCAGAAATGAAAAAGGGGAAATAACCACAGACACAGAGGAAATTCAGAGAATCATTGATCTTACTACAAAAGCCTGTATGCCACAAAATTGGAAAATGTAAAGGAAATGGACACTTTTTTGATAAGTACCATATACCAAAGTTAAACCAGGACCAGGTAAATGCTCTAAATAGTTCTGTTAGTCGCGAAGAATTAGAAACAATTATCAGAAATTCATCAGTATGGCATATCACCATAGAACCTCCACCTGACGATAGATGAAGAAAATGACAGAGCCCCACATTGGAGCACCGGACTGAGCTCCCAAGGTCCTGATGAGGAGCAGAAGGAGAGAGAACATGAGAAAGAAAGTCAGGACCGTGAGGGAACCTCCAGCTGGCGACAGATGGGGAAGGTGACTGAGCCCCACATTGGAGCACTGGACTGAGCTCCCAAGGTCCTGATGAGGAGCAGAAGGAGCGAGAACATGAGGGAGAAAGTCAGGAACGAGAGGGGTGCGTTCACTCATGGAGACGGTGGGACAGAACTAATGGGAGATCACCAACTCCAGTTGGAATGGGACTCATGGATCATGCGACCAAACCCGTCTCTCTGAATGTGGCCAACAGCGTGGGCTGACTGAGAAGCAAAGGACAATGGCTCTGGGCTCTGATTGTTCTTCATGGACGGGCTCTGTGGGAGCCTTCTCAGCTTGGTCGATCACCTTCCTGGACCTGGGGGGAGTTGGGAGGACCTTGGTCTTAGCATAGAGTGGGGAACCCTGATGGCTCCTTGGCCTTGAGAGGGAGGGAGGGGAGGTATGGGTGGAGGGGAGGGGAGGGAAGGGGGAGAAGGAGGGGAGGGAAGGGGGAGGAGGAGGGGAGGGAGGGGGGAGGAGGAGGGAAGGAGATGGAAATTTTTTAAATATAAAAAAATAAACCATGAGGAAAAAAATAAAAAATAAATAAAAAATAAAAAATGCAGTTGAAGTTGAAAAAAAAAAAAAGAAACTGTTATCAGAAACCTCCCTACCAAAAAGAGCCCAGGACCTGATGGGTTCAATGCAGAATTCTACCATAACTTCCAAGAAGACCTAATACCTATACTCCTTAAGGTATTTCATAATATAGAAACAGAACAGTCATTGCCAAATTCCTTTTATGAAGCTACAATTACCCTGATACCTAAATCACACAAAGACTCAACCAAGAAAGAGAATTACAGGCCAATCTCACTTATGAACATCGATGCAAAAATTCTCAATAAAATACTGGCAAACAGAATCCAAGAACACATTAGAAAAATTATCCACTATGATCAAGTAGGCTTCATCCCAGAGATGCAGGGCTGGTTCAACATACGAAAATCTATCAATGTAATCCATCATATAAATAAACTGAAGGATAAAAACCGTATGATTATTTCATTAGATGCAGAAAAAGCATTTGACAAAATTCAGCACCCCTTTATGATAAAGGTCCTGGAGAGATTAGATATACAGGGGTCATTCCTAAATATAATAAAGGCTATTTACAGCAAGCCGACAGCTAACATCAAATTAAATGGAGAGAAACTCAAGGCCATCCCAGTAAATTCAGGAACACGAAAAGGCTTTCCACTCTCTCCTTATCTCTTCAATATAGTGCTTGAAGTTCTAGCAATAGCAATAAGACAAAACAAGGGGATCAAGGGGATTCGAATTGGAAAGGAAGAAGTTAAACTTTCGTTATTTGCTGATGATTCGATAGCGTACATAAGCGACCTGAAATACTCCACCAAAGAACTCCTACAGCTGATAAACTCCTTTAGTATCGTGGCAGGATACAAGATCAACTCCAAAAAATCAGTCACCCTCCTATATACAAAGGATAAGGAAGCAGAGAAAGAAATCGGAGAAGCGTCACCTTTCATGATAGCCACAAATAGCATAAAATATCTTGGGGTAACTCTAACCAAGGAAGTGAAAGACCTATTTGACAAGAACTTTAAGTCTTTGAAGAAAGAAATTGAAGAGGACACCAGAAAACGGAAGGATCTCCCTTGCTCTTGGATTGGGAGGATCAACATAGTAAAAATGGCAATACTACCAAAGGCAATCTATAGATTTAATGCAATCCCCTTAAAGATCCCATCAAAATTCTTCACAGATCTTGAGAGGACAATAATCAACTTTATATGGAAGAACAAGAAACCCAGGATAGCCAAAACAATCTTATACAATAAAGGAACTTCTGGAGGCATTACCATCCCTGACTTCAACTTTATTACAGAGCTACAGTATTGAAAACAGCTTGGTATAAAAATAGAGAAGTCGACCAATGGAATTGAATAGAAGACCCAGATCTTAACCCACAAATCTATGAACACCTGATTTTTGATAAAGGAGATAAAAGCACACAATGGAAGAAAGAAAGCATCTTCAACAAATGGTACTGACATAACTGGATGTCAACCTGTAGAAGAATGAAAGTAGATCCGTGTCTATCACCATGCACAAAACTCAAGTCCAAATGGATTAAAGACCTCAATATCAATCTGAACACACTGAACCTGTTAGAGGAGAAAGTGGGAAGTACTCTACAACATTTGGACACAGGAGACCGCTTCCTATGTATAGCCCCAGCAGCACAGACATTAAGGGCAACATTGAATAAATGGGACCTCCTGAAGCTGAACAGCTTCTGTAAAGCAAAGGACACTGTCACTAGGACAAAAAGGCAGCCTACTGACTGGGAACAGATCTTCACCAACCCCGCAACAGACAAAGGTCTGATCTCCAAAATATATAAGGAACTCAAGAGACTAGACTTTAAAATGCTAATTAACCCAATTAAAAATTGGGGCACTGAACTGAACAGAGAATTCTCAACAGAAGAAGTTCGAATGGCCAAAAGACACTTAAGGGCATGCTCAACCTCCTTAGCAATCAGGGAAATGCAAATCAAAACAACGCTGAGATACCATCTTACCCCTGTCAGATTGGCTAAAATCAAAAACACCAATGATAGCCTTTGCTGGAGAGGATGTGGAGTAAGGGGTACACTCATCCATTGCTGGTGGGAATGCAAACTTGTGCAATCACTTTGAAAAGCAGTGTGGAGGTTTCTCAGGAAATTCGGGATCAACCTACCCCAGGACCCAGCAATCCCACTGTTGGGAATTTACCCAAGAGATGCCCAATCATATTACAAAAGCATTTTTTCAACTATGTTTATAGCAGCATTATTTGTAATAGCCATATCCTGGAAACACCCTAGATGCCCTTCATTGGAAGAATGGATGAAGAAATTTCGGAATATATACATATTAGAGTACTACTCGGCAGTAAAAAACAATGACATCTTGAATTTTGCATGCAAATGGATGGAAATAGAAAACACCATCCTGAGTGAGGTAACCCAGGCCCAAAAAGATGAACATGGGATGTACTCACTCATAATTGGTTTCTAGCCATAAATAAAGACATCGAGCCTATAATTCCTAAAATATCCTAGAGAAGCTATATAAGAAGGTGAACCCATCACTATGTTTAGTCCAAGGTCCTCCCAGCTCCCCTGATGGCTCTTTGTCTTTGGAGAGGGGTGGAGTGGGGGTATGGGTGGAAGGGAGGGGAGGGAAGGGGGAGGAGAAGGGGAGGAGATGGAAATCTTGAATAAAAAAAATGAGAAAAATAAAAGAAGGTGAACCCAAAGAAAAACATATAGTTATCCTCCTGGATATTGGAAGTAGAAAAGATTGCCGGATAAAAAATGGGAACATGGGGGTGGGGTGGCATGGGGGGGTGGGGGGATGGGGTTATGGGGGGATGGGGAGAGAAAAGTGTGAAGTGGAGGATGAGAAGAGCTTGGGGGAATAGGATGGTTGGGATATAGGGTGGATATGGGAACAAGGAATTATATATCTTAATTAAGGGAGCCATTCTAGGGTTGGCAGAGACTTGACTCTAGAGGGGTTCCCACGTGTCCAGGAAGACGCCCCTAGCTAGTTCCTTGGGCAGCTGAGGAGAGGGTGTCAGAAATGTCCAGATCCTATTGCCATACTCATGAATATCTTGCATATCACCATAGAACCTTCACCTGGCATTGGATGGAGAAAATGACAGAGCCCCACATAGGAGCACTGGACTGAGCTCTCAAGGTCCTGATGAGGAGCAAAAGGAGGGAGATCATGAGCAAGGAAGTCAGGACCGCGAGGAGTGCTTTTACCCATTGAGACGGTGGGACAGATCTAACGGGAGATCACCAAGTCCAGTCGGAATGGGACTGATGGAACAGGGGACCAAACCGGACTCTCTGAATGTGGCTGATGGTGGAGGAACCAAGGACAATGGCAATGAACATGAACTCTACAGCATGGACGGGCTCACTGTGAGCCTTGTCAGTTTGGTTGCTCACCTTCCTGGACTTAAGGGGAGTTGGGAGGACCTTGGACTTAACATAGTGAAGGGAACCCTGATGGCTCTTTGTCTTTGGAGAGGGGTGGAGTGGGAGTATGGGTGGAAGGGAGGGGAGGGAAGGGGGAGGAGGAGGGGAGGAGATGGAAATCTTTAATAAAAAAATGAGAAAAAAAATGTCCTATGATGGACACTGGGGAAAACACATTCCTGGGCCGGAGAGATCTCTAAACATTTTTTCTAACTTGGACTGGTTTGGCCCTGAATCTGGGTCATTTCCTCCAGCATGTGTTTCCATTCCACTCACAGGAACACTTGAGAGAGCTGTCTCTATCTCAGTCCCTCTCTCTTCCCACTCCCATGTTTTCTGTATGTCTGTGTCAGTCTCTCTCTTTCACTGTCTCTGGTCCCTCTCCCATATGCCTTCTCTCCGCCAGACTCTTCTTGTCTGTCCTTCTCAGGAGCATCATGTTCGGCAGCTGTCTCTGTCCTCATCAGGAACAAAAGCCTCTTAAACTGGTGACTCTCAAGGGCCCAGTACACCAGCTCCTCCTCTCACAGTCATGCTTGGCCTGACGCTGAATGCTTTATTAGTCTTAATTTTCTCCATGTCTGTAGGTTTGAGGAATTAAAAAAAAACTTTTAAAGCTCTGCTCTTATTCAAATATTCCAGGCCAGTTTCTTCTTTGTTGCTCACTCATGCCTGGTACTGGCTTAAAGAATGTTCTTGCCGAGATTGTTTGCTGATTGTATGTTTATGTTCGTACAACATAGGCAATTTTCTATCCAAAAAACATTGTTCTTTCACAGCTACCAATATCTTACTTTTTAATGATGACATAAACATTACATAACCATTATTTTATCTATTATTGTACAAAATTTGTGAGGTTTAAAACCAGCGATTTAATTTTCTCATAACACCGTGATTCACAAATCTTGACTAGCCTTATCTGAATGACTTTTCCGCTATGTCCCATGAGTCACATGAGTGACATGAGTCACAGTGGAATAATGAAATTTACAAGGCCAAAACAGCAATCTATATTTTGGGTTTAAACCTTGATGAAGAACCACTTACCATTTGTAGGCTTATCTTCCAGTCTTTGAGATGTCCCAATTTCATATCCCACTAAAGATATTTTAGATTTTGATTAAGAGTGGTCACTATGCATAAGCAACAATTTATTTTTTATCATAGCAATATATATATATATATATATGGAAACAAATTGAACATATTTATGTAGTTTGAAATCATCTTATATTTTCTTTAAAAAGTAAGGTATTATTTGTTGTGGATGAGCCATCTTTAGTTAATAGCATTGGATTTGCTAAGATTTCTATGGCCAGAATTTGCACTGGGTTTGTGACTAGCTCCAATAGTCACGGCTGAGTCATTTCTTTCCCATGAAGTCAAGCAGCTCTTTTGGCATACCATTTCCAAATTTTCTTATTGACATGTTGATAATTGAGTGTTGACTACTTTTAGAGCAGTCTCCTCCTATATGTTAGTCCTTTCCTATATGTTAACTCCTATATGTTAGGCTTAGGAGTTAGTAGTTACAAGAGACACAAATCTTACTGTTCAAATAAGTACTTTTCAATTCTTTGCTTCTGATGATTTTGCTAAGAGGCCAAAGCAAGTCACATGGCAATGGACAGATTCAATGAGGAAGAAGGTCCAAGAAAGTGAATGTTCACAGTGACCCATATCAATCTATTCAAATAGCCACATCATTTATATATAAGTTTCTGTTGTGACTGAGAACCTCCTTACAGTATATTGAGATGCTTCCAAAACTCTATCAGGATTATTAGGTTGCTTAGGAGACATGTCTCTTGAAGTCACTGTCCTCTATAATATTATCTGGTTGTTCTGAACATCCAGTTAATTTTCATTTCCAAAGACTTTCACTCACCTCCTTGTCTACATGTTCTTGTATCTTCACCCCTATGTCAGGCTTCCTATATTATATCTGTGTAATTCTTCTATATACACAGAACCAATTCATTATTTGCCAAACAGCCGATCACTAAAGTTTAATAAGCCTCTCTTCAGCTTTCACTTCCCAGTTGTGATAATATTCTTTCTAAAAGAGAGTACAAAAAGAATCTGCATTTTCTATTCTCCATTGAGTTTGATGGATATAACCTGGATTTCTCTGGTAAGATGAACCCTCCAAAGATTTGTTATTGGATCAGAGTAATATGTGATGGCAGCTGCATGTGAGACATGGAGTTTCAGAACATATGGTGGCCATGGGTGTCCAGTTCTATGCAGCAGGGGGCCATGCTATGGGCAGCAAGCACAGTTAGCCTTTCATTTCAAGTCCTAAGAAGTATCTGGCCCCATCTGTGTGGTCACTAAACCTGTATTGCACAGGTCAATTTCAGACTACCCAGATTGCTTAATTGAGCAAATTATCTTCTACAATGCTCTGATTCTGACAGTCTTAGTGAACATTCAAGTTTGAAACTGAGGATTGTGGCAGACAGATGTAACATTCTTCTTTCTTTGTTTTTTTTTATTTCTTCTTCTTACTGTATTTTGAAATGATCATTATCCAGAGGGTCCCATGTTTTCAAGCTGGTGAATAGGGAATTGGCTTTCATGGCCCTGAGAATTAAAGCTGTCATTAGTTATTGAGATTAGTTATTCCATTCATGGAAAACCTAAGCAGGATTGTCATTGTTATTGGTAACTTAAGGTTTATTTCTATCATCTAGATGAGCTGGATTATTTCCCTTGTTCTCTTTTGAAACTGTAGAATTATGTTTATTTTTGGCAAAATTGTGTTCTGGTATTAGTATTCCTTACATTTGTGCTTGGGTTTTGTTTTTACTGTTGCTTAAAAGCTTCATATACTGCCTAATTAGATGGGAACATCCCTCAACTCACCCAGTTAGGGCACTAATTACAGACCTAGGAAACAATCCTACTAATGTCAAGTTCAGTGGAACGATGCATTTGTTGGATATACTTACAGGAGGTGTGTGACTCAGAGTCACCTGCATAAAAAAATAAGTCCACAGCTCCATACTACAACACTAGAATGAGTAAAAGCAAAATCTGTGTCCCTGAAGCTCCCTGCACAACTTGCAGGCAGTCATTAACAGGACATTGTCTTTTTCCTGCTCATTGTTTATTGCTTCTAGAACCTCAGAGAAAAGACATAGGAATCTTGTCACACTGGAAGCTTCCTGAGTCTTGTAAGTTTTGTTAGCTGGTTTTCTGCTGTGAGAGAATTGTCTGTATTCTGTCAATTATGTTTTAAATAAATGTTGATTGGCAATTAGCCAGACAATATGTATAGGTGGGACAACCAGACAGGAAGTAGAGGCATGGAATTGAGAACAGGAGTATTCTTGGAAGAAGGAAGTTCCCTCCACAGTTTTTCCTAGACCACTGAAAAAGCAGGATGTGCCTGCCCCACTGAAAAAGGTACTGAGCCATGTGACTAACATAGATAAGAATAATGGGTTAATATAAGTTAAAAGAGTTAATAAAAAGCCTGAGCTAATGGCCCAATCAGACATGTCTATAATCTCAACACTGGAAACTTAGAAACTTAGAAAGATTACAGTGTAAATACAGTATGGGTTGTGCAGTGAATCCAAAGCCAAAGTGATTGACACAGGGAAACTGTATCCAAAAGAGGAAGTGTAATAAACAAGTAAATATTAAATGTAAACAGCCCACAAAAATCCTATCTTATTAAGTAATTCTTGTTAAAACTCCCATTTTTATAGTATTCATGGAACAATTTATAGGCATACATGAAAATGATAACATGGTTTCTGAAGACTTACAGATCTTCAGTATATTTTGTTGGTGCATATATGTATTTGGTGGGTGTGCATTTATATATACACTCACATGTGTCAGGGGACACGCGTGTATAAATATGTGGAGGCAGAGGTTGGTGTAGGTTAAATTCTTGGAACCTTCACTATCTAGTATACTGATTCATGAGACAGAGTCTATCACTTTAACCCAGAGTTCAGGGATTCTAGTCTAGCCAACCAGCTTGTTCTAGAAACCCCATTTCCACCTCAGTATCACTACATGGCTAACAGACAGTCTTCCAAACCTGCAATCATTTACGTGGATGCAGTGGATCCCAACTCTGGTCTTCACAGTTATGAGGCAGATGCTTTTCCAACTGAGACACATCTTCATCACATCTTCATCCCTGAAATACAGATGTCAATAACTTCTGTTTGTTACTTAGCTTCTTCGGAAAATGTCTTGCTATGAAGCTCAGTCTGGACTTGAACCTGCTATATAGCTAATGTTTGCCTTCAACTCAAGTTCCTCATGCCTTAGCCTCCTAAGCCTAGGTATGTATTGCCATGCCTAGGTATCAGTTGCCTTTCAGTGTTTATTTTGCTACTTAATATTTATCATGCAGTGGAACATAGGAGTTTTGTCTGTCTGTGAGTGCAATACTGAAATGGTTATCTCTTCAGTGATCTATGACATTAAGTGAAATAAGGACTTGGAAGGAATCATGGGACCTTGGATGTTACTAATGAAGGTGTTTTGTATGTGTTTATTAAGTTGACATAAAGCAAGCAATCCATTCTGGCTGGAAATGTCTGTAAGTGTGGCTAAAAGTGTTCAGAAAACAATGAGGTAAGTGAGTCCTGCCCTATAATCCTTTGTGCAGACATTAATTTGGCCTTTCCAGAACAAGGTGTCCCTTCACTTTTCTCAACGGGGTCTCTTAATCCCAGGATGCAAAAATATTTTTATTGTAAGAACACTGAGAGGGTACATTTCTAAAATTCTTTTTGAATGTGAGGTCTTTGATTATAGGAATGTGATTCATTCTCCTCTAAACTTGTTTAAAAAAAATACAAAATAAATCTAGTCTACCCTACAGTTTTGAAGGTGCCCTAGAGATTTTCTGTAATTATCCCTAAACTCGGTGTCTCCTTTACTTGTCTTTAAGTTATTATTTTTACATTTTTTATATGCTTTGGAGACAAATTAAGACCTCTAACTTTAATGTAAACTGCATTCCACTTTAATATGAACTGTATTCCACTCTGATAGTATGTTATTATGGTGACATTTTTTGAGACACATCATAGTGTCCACTATGAAAATAGCCTAATGATTTTAAGTAAGCCAACATATCAAAATGTAACTGGTTTCTGTGTGTACAGATTGCCAGATATATTTTAAATGTTGATGATGAGGAATAATACATAATTTTATATTTAATGTAACTGAATGATTCTTTTCAAATATTCATTAGCAGAAGGAAGGAAGTAAAAATTGAGGATGTTTTATAAGACATTGGCAATGTGAATATAACAGAGTGAAGTCTGATAGTCCTCTCAGCTGTCTAAAGCATAGTCCTCATGTCTCTGCTCTCCCATAGAGGGCATAGTGCTTCTAGAATTTAGAGGCAATCAGACAATAGGATACATGTGTTAAAATACTCTTTTTCACACAATAAAAAGACTTCCTTTCCAAGTCCTATGTAAAAACCCTCCACACAGGGATATATGATTGTTTTCACCAGCTGGGCCCATTGGCAACTCAACAAGAGAATGGAGGTCACATTTAATTTCCATAATTATGGAAATTGTTTAGTAGCTGGTATTTCTTTTCTGTTTAGCCTTTCTATAGAAATATGTATTTGATAAAAGGGATTTCAAAATAAGGATCAGTCTACTTTTGTGCCAACCATGCAGGAAAAGTAAATACAGAGAGGAGCCTCCTCTCATGAGCTAAGAAAAAGTAGAAAAAAGAAGCAAGGCCAGGGAGATGTCTCAGGGAATAAGACACCTATCGTACAAGAAGACGTGAGTTCATGCGTCTGCAATTCCGGTGGTTTTACTGTGAAATGATGAAATATGATAGCAGATCTACAAGTGTTCCTGGGCCAGGTAGACACATACAGAGTAACAAAGGAGCAAGCTTACTCAAAGTGAATGAGAAGACGCAACACACAAGGTTGTTCTCTGACTCCCACATGCATGCTGTATAAAAACTCATACTCAAGCACACACACACACAGAGACAGACACACACATGCACAAGTGCACACACAAACACAAATACACATGCATAAATTAAAACAGAACTTTCATCAGTTAAATCAAGGTTCATTGAATGTCATTTTGATGAGCAATGCTATCCCATTTTATATTGGTAAACTGAGAAACGTATTTGAACTGAGTGGTGACAGCAGTGGATGGTCTTTACCTCTGAGTTATTTACTTCCATGGTACAGCCTTGTCCCCCCACAAAAGCTTCAAGCTGTTCCATGTGTTTATCAAAAATTGAAACTCTAAAACCCTATGAACTCGAAGAGAGTCTTAAAATAATGTGTTAAATGACAGAAAAATGGTTACTCTAATAAGATGTTAAAAATCATAACTATTACCTAATTGCAAGTGTGCAACTCTGGGGTCTTGTTCTTCTCAAACTATAGACCAAATACATTTGACACCATGACTCTCATTTTAAATTCCTCAATGATTTTTGTTCTTTATTTCACGGCTTTGCTCTCTACAACCAATGAAAACCCACCCAGCTTCAGGCTTTGCCCTTGAAACACAGACAATGGAGTTTGACATGGAAACTAAAATATATCAAGCTGGTATTCCATTTCTAAATGATATTGCACAGACTTGCCTTTTTAAAAAATAACTTATCTTCTATCGTGTTTTCCTGGGAAAACTTCATTTTGGAAAAGTAGACTTAAATATATTTATAAAGTAACTGGTTTTCTGCCCTTTGGACTATGTTTATATGTGAAATCATTAGAGCTTCCCTCAAAGAAGTACTTAAAAATACTAGAACTATTGGATTCATTAAAGTACATCTAATTCAACTAACTTATTTTACAGAGGTGTTAAAACAAGGAAGTCACAGACATGTCAAGCATAATTAGTAGAATGATGTTACATTACTTTTTCATGTTTCATAATAATCTTCAGTTCACTTTGATAACTGAAAAACAGGTATTCTGTCTTTGGTCTTTAATCTCTTTGTCTTGTTGGGTGGACATACCTTCTTATCTTCTTAGTAAGTTCAGAGAATGGAACTGAGTCAGGTTTGAATCTTTTCCCTTCTCATCATAAGATTTTGAGTAATAACTTCTTAGCCTATCAAAATACAATAGATAATATGAGTTTTACTTCAGAATATTACACTTCATATGAATTCATCCTTATTAGTTTTGTTAGTTATTATATTATTTAACAACCTAAAATTTGATTAACTTAAATATATTCTACTTTTTATAGCTTGTAGCTAGAAATAAAATCTAAGTAATGTTGAGCAACTGTTTATAAACATAATTGCCTATTAACTACCCTCAAATTACCATACATTTGCATATTCTTTTATTAAATTATTCTTTTATTCAGTCTATAAATTTTACTTTTAAAAGTTCTTAATTGCTGTATGCTTTTGTAGGCCATATGAATTTAAGATAGTATAAAATGCTGTTGTCAGTTGTTCAAAATCTAGTAAAATAGCAAGGAACACAAACATTAAACCCTAATGAATTGTGTTGAAGGCTCCAGTAGAGAATCCGTGATACTGCAGATTGAGCACAGCTGACGTTCTCCAGAAGAAACTCCCAAGGGAAGTTTCAGGAGGGCTAAGGGAGAATTCTTCCTGCCATGAAAGGAAAGATTAGGTGTAAGTAAAGATTCCAGAGGATTTAGGACATTTCAAAGAGTGGACACATTTTAGAAACACTGAAGTTGAGAAACAATGTAAAAGCACAATATTATTATCAAAATGAACAGTTGAGAGAACTGAATCTCAGAGGTCTACTGAACCTTACTTACCCTGGAAAGAGCTAGTGTCCATCTCTGGAAACAGGCCTCCAGGGTCCTCAGAAATGCCAAATTATGATTCAAATTTTGCATTTCCAGATGCATCATGGATAAGAGGATCATCCATGTTTGAATTCTAGTCCTTGATCATGCTGGGCCTTTTGTGTGTTTTTGTCAGCTTGGCACTAGGTAGGGACATCTAGGGAAAGGAAATGATCAGACCATGAGGATCAAGCAAAGTAAGCAATACCCTTCCATTGCCTGTGCTTTAGTTCCTGTCTTGAGTTCTTGCACTGACTTCCTTCAGCGACAGACTGTGTCTGGGGAGTTGTATGGGAAAATAAACCCTTTCTTCCCCATGTTATCTTTGATCATGGTAGTCATCACAGCATCAGATAACAAACCAGGATATCATTTTAGCCTGGAATATTAATTTCTTACTTAATTAAATGTTGTGAAATTATATCTGAGAATCTGTATTATGGTGCCTGAAATAATGTCTTAGCTACTAAGATTTGTTTTTGTTTTTTAGACAGAGAGAAAAAAGTTTATTTAGCTCACTCAAATTTAATTAAACTGCAATACTTAACCTCTACATGGTAATGTTTTAATTTGCTTTTATCATTTTCCAAAATGATAGGATTAACAAATTGTACCTACAAGAACTATCATTAACCTACAAAAATTTCAGGAATGGGAGCCCTTTTGTCTGGGCTGCGACCCTGGGCTGCCTGGAATCCCTGATCCTGTGCCCTGACATTCCATCTGAACTGGCCATCCACACAAAGGGGTCAGACTCTGGCCTCCAGGCAGGTCTGAGGATTCCTGCGGAGGGGTGCAGGCTCCTTCAGATTGTGCTGCCAGGTTCGCTGTGTGGTATTCCATCCCGCCCTACCCCCACCTTGGCCCTTTTTTCTGGGCTGCGACCCTGGGCTGCCTGGAATCCCTGATCCTGTGCCCTGACATTCCATCTGAACTGGTGAGTGAATGCGGACCCTGGGTCAACCTGCCCTGGAAGAGAGCACAGACCCCTTACCCCCCACTTCCCTCTACAGGCTTGTGTCCCTTTCTCCCGTCCCTGTGTCTCCCAAGTTTTCCCTAGTGTTCTCAGGTGTCCTGCTCCTGTTCTAAGGCCATCCACCCAAATGGGTCAGAATCTGGCCTCCAGGCAGGTCTGAGGATTCCTGCGGAGGGGTGCAGGCTCCTTCAGATTGTGCTGCCAGGTTCGCTGTGTGGTATTCCATCCCGCCCTGCCCCCACCTTGGCCCTTTTTTCTGGGCTGCGACCCTGGGCTGCCTGGAATCCCTGATCCTGTGCCCTGACATTCCATCTGAACTGGTGAGTGAATGCGGACCCTGGGTCAACCTGCCCTGGAAGAGAGCACAGACCCCCCTACCCCCCACTTCCCTCTGCAGGCTTGTGTCCCTTTCTCTCGTTCCTGTGTCTCCCAAGTTTTCCCTAGTGTTCTCAGGTGTCCTGCTCCTGTTCTAAGGCCATCCACCCAAATGGGTCAGAATCTGGCCTCCAGGCAGGTCTGAGGATTCCTGCGGAGGGGTGCAGGCTCCTTCAGATTGTGCTGCCAGGTTCGCTGTGTGGTATTCCATCCCGCCCTGCCCCCACCTTGGCCCTTTTGTCTGGGCTGCGACCCTGGGCTGCCTGGAATCCCTGATCCTGTGCCCTGACATTCCATCTGAACTGGCTTGTGTCGGTTTCTCCCTTCCCTGTGTGTCTCCCAAGCTTTCCCTAGTGTTCTCAGGTGTCCTGCTCCTGTTCTAAGGCCATCCACCCAGAGGAGTCAGACTCTGGCCTCCAGGCAGGTCTGAGGATTCCTGCAAGGGAGTGCGGGCTTCTTCAGATTGTGACGCAAGGAATAGGTCCTCCTCTGGCACTGGGGAGATCCAACCAGTTTCAGTCACAGCAAAGATTGGTCTAGGACACCAAACGCCTCCGGGCTCCTTTTGAAGGAAGAGATGGGCAAGCGCCAATGCAGGAGCTCCTCCAACAACATGAAAGGCAACATGACATCACCACAAGCCAGACATACCGAAACAACAAGAATTGAACACCCTACCCCAGAAGATATGGAAGAAACCGACCTTAAACAGTACTTTATGAAAATAATAGAGGACCTTAAACAGGAGGTAAAAAACTGCCATAAAGAAATGGAGATGACAAACAAAAAGGTAGACGAAATAAATAAATCTCTCAAAGATACCCAAGAAAAACAAGAAAAACAAGAAAAAGCAATCAAACAGGTAAGGGAAACAGTACAAGACCTGATAAATGAAATGGAGGTATTGAAGAAAACACAATCTGAGGGAAGACTGGAAATGGAAACTCTGAGTAAATGAACAGAAACTTCAGAGACAAGTATTTCCAACCGAATACAAGAGATGGAAGAAAGAATCTCGGACTCTGAAGATACTATAGAGGAAATAAACTCACAGATTAAAGAACTAAACAAATCTAACAAATTCTTAACACAAAACATTCAGGAAATCTGGGACACCATGAAAAGACCAAACCTAAGAATAATTGGGGTAGAAGAAGGAGAAGAATTACAACTCAAAGGCCCAGAAAACATATTCAACAAAATTATAGAAGAAAACTTCCCCAACCTAAAGAAGGATGTTCCTATGAAGGTACAAGAAGCCTACAGAACACCAAATAGACTGGATCAAAAGAAAGCATCCCCACACCATATAATAATCAAAACACAAAACATACAGAATAAAGAACAGATATTAAGAGCTGCAAAGGAAAAAGGTCAAGTAACATATAAAGGGAAACCTATCAGAATTACACCTGATTTCTCAATGGAAACCATGAAAGCCAGAAGAGCTTGGATAGATGTGCTACAGACACTAAGGGAACATGGATGCAAGCCTAGACTATTATACCCAGCAAAGCTTGCATTCACCATTGATGGAGAAAACAAGATATTCCAGGACAAAAACAGATTTAAACAATATGCAGCCACAAATCCAGCCTTGCAGAAAGTAATAGAAGGAAAATCACAAACCAAGGAGTCCAACAATGCCCACAATAACTCAGGCATCTAGTGACCCTTCACCAGCACAACTAGAAGAAGGGAAACACACAAACTCTACTACTAAAAATGACTGAAGTTAACAACCACTGGTCATTAATATCACTTAATATCAATGGACTCAATTCACCTATAAAAAGGCACAGGCTAAGAGACTGGATACGAAAACAGAATCCAACATTTTGCTGTTTACAAGAAACACACCTCAACCACAAACACAGACACCTACTCAGAGTAAAGGGTTGGGAAAAGGTTATCAAGCAAATGGCCCTAAGAAACAAGCGGGTGTGGCCATACTAATCTCCAACAAAGTTGACTTCAAACTAAAATCAATCAGAAGAGATGGAAAGGGACACTTTATACTCATAACAGGAAAAATCCATCAGAATGAAGTCTCAATCCTGAATATCTATGCCCCTAATATAAAAGCTCCCACTTATGTAAAAGAAACACTTCTAGAACTCAAGGCAGCCATCAAACCACACACACTAATAGTTGGAGACTTCAACACTCCTCTCTCACCAATGGACAGGTCAATCAGACAGAAACCTAACAGAGAATTGAAAGACTTAATGGAGGTAATGAACCAAATGGACTTAACAGACATCTATAGAACATTCCACCCAAATAGGAAAGAATATACCTTCTTCTCTGCGGCTCATGGAACCTTTTCGAAAATTGACCATATACTTGGTAACAAAGCAAACTTCCACAGTTACAAAAAAATATTAGTAACCACCTGTGTCTTATCGGATCACCATGGATTAAAATTAGAATTCAACAACAATGCTACCTCCAGAAAGCCCACAAACTCATGGAAACTGAACAGTCAACTACTGACCCACACCTGGGTCAAGGAAGAAATAAAGAAAGAAATTAAAGTCTTTCTTGAATTTAATGAAAACAAAGACACAACATACTCAAACCTATGGGACACAATGAAAGCAGTGCTAAGAGGAAAGTTCATAGCACTAAGTGCCCACTTAAAGAAAACGGAGAAAGCGCTCATTGGTGACTTAACAGCACACCTGAAATCTCTGGAAAAAAAAAAGAAGCAGACTCACCTAGGAGAAGTAGAAGAATGGAAATAATCAAATTAAGGGCAGAAATCAACAAAATAGAAACACAGAAAACAATCCAAAGAATCAATGAAACAAGAAGCTGGTTCTTGAAGAAAATCAACAAGATTGACAAACCCTTAGCCATTACGATCAAGTAGGCTTCATCGCAGAGATACAGGGCTGGTTCAACATACGAAAATCTATCAATGTAATCCATCATGCTCAACCTCCCTAGCTATCAGGGAAATGCAAATCAAAACAACTTTGAGATATCATCTTACACCTGTCAGATTGGCTAAAATCCAAAACACCAATAATAACCTTTGCTGGAGAGGTTGTGGGGTAAGGGGTACACTCATCCATTGCTGGTGGGAATGCAAACTTGTGCAACCACTTTGGAAAGCAGTGTGGCGGTTTCTCAGGAAATTCGGGATCAACCTACCCCAGGACCCAGCAATTCCATTTTTGGGAATCTACCCAAGAGATGCCCAATCATACAACAAAAGCATATGCTCATCTATGTTCATAGCAGCATTATTTGTAATAGCCAGATCCTGGAAACAATCTAGATGCCCTTCAGTGGAAGAATGGATGAAGAAACTGTGGAATATATACATGCTAGAATACTACTCAGCGGTAAAAAACAATGACATCTTGAATTTTGCAGGCAAATGGATGGAAATAGAAAACACTATTCTGAGTGAGGTAACCCAGACCCAAAAAGATGAACATGGGATGTACTCACTCATAATCGGTTTCTAGCCATAATTAAAGGACATCGAGCCTATAAATTTGGGATCCTTGAGAAGATAATAAGAAGGTGAACTCCCAAAAAAAGATATAGTAATCCTCCTGGATATTGGAAGTAGACACGATCGCCAGGCAAAATTGGGAACTTGAGGGTTGGGCAAGACTGGGCCAAGGGAAGATGGGGAGAGAAAAGTGTGAAGGGGAGAACGGGGGGGAGCTCAGAGGAATGGGGTGCTTGGGATATAGGAAGGGTGGATATGGGAGCAGGAAAGCATATATCTTAATTTAAGGAGCTACCTGAGGGTTGTCAAGAGACTTGACCCTAGAGGGGTTCCCAGGTTTCCAGGGAGACGCCCCCAGTTAGTTCCTTGGGCAGCTGAGGAGAGGGAGCCTGAAAAGGCCAGTTCCTATAGCCATACTGATGAATTTCTTTTTTTTTTTTTTTTTTTTTTTTGGTTTTTCGAGACAGGGTTTCTCTGTGGCTTTGGAGCCTGTCCTGGAACTAGCTCTTGTAGACCAGGCTGGTCTCGAACTCACAGAGATCCACCTGCCTCTGCCTCCTGAGTGCTGGGATTAAAGGCGTGCGCCACCACCGCCCGGCCTGATGAATTTCTCGCATATCACCATAGAACCTCCACCTGATGATAGATGAAGAAAATGACAGAGCCCCACATTGGAGCACCGGACTGAGCTCCCAAGGTCCTGATGAGGCGCAGAAGGAGAGAGAACATGAGAAAGAAAGTCAGGACCGTGAGGGAACAACCATCTGGCGACAGATGGGGAAGGTGACTGAGCCCCACATTGGAGCACTGGACTGAGCTCCCAAGGTCCTGATGAGGAGCAGAAGGAGCGAGAACATGAGGGAGAAAGTCAGGAACGAGAGGGGTGCGTTCACTCATGGAGACGGTGGGGCAGAACTATTGGGAGATCACCAGCTCCAGTTGGAATGGGACTGATGGATCATGCGACCAAACCCGTCTCTCTGAATGTGGCCAACAGCGGGGGCTAACTGAGAAGCAAAGGACAATGGCGCTGGGCTCTGATTCTTCTGCATGGACGGGCTCTGTGGGAGCCTTCTCAGCTTGGTCGATCACCTTCCTGGACCTGGGGGGAGTTGGGAGGACCTTGGACTTAGCATAGAGTGGGGAACCCTGATGGCTCCTTGACCTTGAGAAGGGGGGAAGGGGAGGTATGGGTGGAGGGAAGGGGAGGGAAGGGGGAGAAGGAGGGAGGGAAGGGGGAGGAGGAGTGGAGGGAAGGGGAAGAGGAGGGAAGGAGATGGAAATTTTTAAGTATAAAAAAAAAATAAACCATGAGGTAAAAAAAAAATTTCAGGAATGGAATTACTGTAAAACACTGAGAAACTTAGGCAGTTTATAGATACATATAAAATTAAACTAAAATTTTAATTGAACGATGTCAAAATGCAGCCATGATATATTATTGTTATTTTTGTTATGACTGAATCTATGACAATGGCCCTTTAAGGAAGAACAAATTATTTTGACTCATAGTTGGAGGATATACTTCAATATATGGGAGAAGACATGACAGTAGGATGTGAGGCAGCTGGACATTGAACCCACAGTCAGGAGAGAAAGAGTCAGGGGAATGATGGTGGGCAGCTCACTCTTTTCTATTTAGTCATTTTAGACCTTAGCCTGGATGGTGCTACCCACATTTACGGTGGATCTTCTTCACTTAGTTAAAGGCTCCTCAGGCTATTCATAGACATACAACAGTGATTCCTGGTTGATCTTAAATTGCAATCAAGTTGACAGTGAATACTGATTGTCATGCCTGGTTGTATTAAAATGTCTAGGTTCCAAAACATAATTCAACAAGTGGAATTTAAAAGTAAGTTTTTAAAGGTCTTCTTTTACCACTAATGTGTGTGTTACACAACCCCTGTTATAACAAGACTTCAATTCCATTAGGCCCTGACTGCAAGAAGTGAAATTTTATTAGCATTATTATTCCAGGCAATGGATTTTTATAATTTCATAATTCTGAACATGGTTCAAGTTCACATGTGTGATCTTCCTTAGAATGCACCTGATAGGTAGATCTAAAGCCTAAGAAGAATCTACCTTGTCCATCATCTTGCTTATGCATGTCAGAAGAAAAGAGGATTTCAATCTGGCAAAACTTTGGATGCACTTATTTGTTCGATGCACCTCCTCTTAGTTCATCTAAGGCTGCTTAGTCAGTGAGTTGATGAGCATTGTTTAGCATTAGACAATATTTATTGAATGAGAACAAGTATACTGAAGTTGAAGAAAAAATTCACATCTGTGACATCTATAGATAATGAAAACAGATTCTTGGGGGTTAGATCATTTTGGCTTACTAATTGATCCTCTAGAGAACAGAGAAGTTTAGGTAATTTGGTTTCTTTCTGGCTCCAGGCACTGGAGTGACCTACTTGATCAGGACCAAGAGAGTATAGTAAAAAAAAAGTGAGAAGACAGACAGAGTTCTCAGAGAAGAGGTTCTATGGGAAAATCCCCCAAGAGCTCTTCTCAAGAGAAAGAGTTCTTATGGAATAAATTCCCCAAGACTCATAGAAAACAAACACATTCACACATCTGGGACAATAGTGGAGGTTTTCTCCTCAGTTTTGGTACTTGTTCATAACCTAGTCAATCAAGAGTAACGTTTTGAAGACTTATTGCTGGTTTAGCTCACAATTCTGACTCCTGACAATCCCTTCCAAACCATTTCTCACATCTGCTGGCTACTTACATTTTCCAAAATCATAGTCCATCAAACAGAATCAAATGTACATTACGTTACCTTATTAGAAAGCAAAGTCCCCATGTGGAAACATAAGAGTTCTAGAGAAAGAAACAGCAGTGTAGTTTTGGACATCATTCTAGTGAGCTACGTAGTAGGCATATTTTCTCTGTCTTCCTACCTATGTTGTCTGAAGGCTACTTAGATGATCAAGTACACAACCAATTCTTTGTCATTTTGAGATTTGGCCTCAATCAGAAAAGCAGACATCAAGAAAGAGTTCAAATTCCCTGAAAGTTTGACTCATTATTATCTCCAGAATCTTCACCTTATTGTCATTGCATTAAGTCTTTGTTTTGTTTGGTTTGGTTTGGGTTTTTTGAGACAGGGTTTCTTTGTAGCTTGGATCCTGTCCTGGAACTAACTCTTGTAGATCAGGCTGGCCTTGAATTTAAGAGTAAGTAAGTCTGTCTCTGCCTCCCAAGTGGGAGGACTAAAGGTGTGTGCCACCACTTGCCCAGCTACACTAAGTCTTAAAGTAGTTAATTTAGATAAAGTTGCTATAACAACTGCCAGTAAACAATTCATTTCCTTGCATGATTCTTAATATTTCTCCCCTTTCTTTTTTCTCTCTCTTATTTTTGTATCTTTATCATCTCCTCCTCCACCTCTTT
The DNA here is from genome assembly GCF_903992535.2 of Arvicola amphibius. Classification (NCBI taxonomy): domain Eukaryota; kingdom Metazoa; phylum Chordata; class Mammalia; order Rodentia; family Cricetidae; genus Arvicola; species Arvicola amphibius. Next base: position 15,460 of record NW_024582216.1, on the reverse strand, counting down.
CTTCCTCTCTTTTCCTCCTCAACATATTTGCATGATATAATTCCTAGTATGAAAATAGTTTTTATATTTAATCATAATTTGGTTTACTCTGAATGTTTTAGTTATCTAGTATCTTTTCGGTTCATACTGTTTCTGTGATGAGTGACATGGAAATTTTAATTAGGTTTGTATTAAATCTGTACATTGCTCCTTGGTAGGATGGTGGTTTTTCACAATTTTAAAGTCTACCAACTCATCAGGAGTGTGAGTGCTTTAGATTTTCCTGTTGTCTTCCCCTACTGTCCTCAGCCTTTAAAGTTTTCAATGTGAAGGGCATTCACACCTATGGTTGGGTTCATTCCTAGACATATTGTTTTGTAGAGCAATTGTCAATGAAGATGTTTTGTGATCTAGTTCTCAGCATGCTTGATGTTTTGTGTCTAAGAAGTCTCCTGAACTTTCTAAGTAGACTTTGTAACCTTCCCCTTTGCTGCAGATATTGAACATTCTAGAAGTATTCTCTGGGAATTTGGGAGATCTGTCACATATAATATCAGATCACCTACAAATAATTTGGGTTTTTCTATTTATAATCCTTTGGTTCCCTTCTCTATGTTTGAAGATTCAGTATAATGAAAGGTAGTTACAGAAAAGACGTTTTCTGAAATTTAATATTATTTAAGAGGTAGAATTCAGATTATTTTTCTTTAATCTTTCCACGAATGAGTTGGAAGATAGTTTGCAACATCTTGATGTGTATTTTAATTAAAAAATCCAGTAGAGTCACATCAGATAAGCCATATCCACTTACTTGTTGTTTATCTCTAACCATGTTCTTTATCTATAAATTTCTTGGAAGAGTGAAGGAATGTACAAGTCTTCCTTGAATGAGACTAACTCCTCTTTTTTCATTTTGGAAGCATTTATTTTTCTCACCCAGAAATACTGGTGGACACAAAACAAAGCATAAAAATACCTCATGTATTCTCAGGTCTTTTATGTGTAATTATAGGAAGCAACTTTCACATTGATGCTTAAAAACTTGATAGACTGTTTTACTCATGCCCACTAAAGTCCACTGGCTATGTTTTTATGTGTGGTTTTATAAATGCTCTAGAAGAGTCCGCATCTTATGCTCTCACTCATAATTTTATGAGAAGCACTGTTACTAATTTATATTTGGCATAATAAATTAAAATTTTATTTAACTTTTATGAGAGACAGGAGAAATAAAGTTCAAACAGATGGGATGTAGAATGTTTAAACAAAGTACAAGCATGATGGCCAAGGCTTGCCTCTTTTTTGTGGTTCATTACATTGTATCTCTAGTATTGTTATGGCTTCCTGAAAGCAGAGGCATGGTAAAGAATTGGTGCAGAAATAAGAAAGGAGGCAGAGAAGCCTGTGGCTATCACTCACTTTACTATTGCAGCCAGTAAAAGGCAAAAACATGAAACAAAAGCTTTCCAATTTTTATACTGGACTCCCTTAGAGTTATTCTTGACACTCTGGGTGAAAAATTCCATTTAGCAACAGGAATAAATATTCAACAGGAGGAAGCTCAAATAATTCACAAGAAACTAGCTAGGCAAGCAGACGAGGATGGAACTCTCTTCCCAAAGGGAGGCGTTTTTGGGGAGTTGTGCGTGTTGCAAGGTCCAGTAATAATAGAAACGTGCTGTCCTTCAGCAAAGTGTAAATTAAAAACTACTGAACAGCAATGTTTTTTGAATGTGATCCTTAAGACATTTTAAAGGGCAGAAGGTTAGTGAGGAGCTGCAGGCCGGCTTCCCACCTGCCCAGCTCCGGGCCACCAGCTAGCTTACCCAAAATAATGTAGGGGCGAAAACTGTATTTTTTAACCACTGTCTGGCCCTTAGTTTTTCAGGCCGCTTACTCACATCTTGACTAACCCATATCTAATAATCTGTATAACACCACGAGTGGGGTGTCTTATGGGAAAGATTCAGCATTCTGACCTGGTGGCTGGCTCCATCGCATCTGGCTAAGAGAGCAGAGGCGTGGCGATTGCCTCTGAGGAGAGGTGGGGCAATTGTCTGACACAGAGAGGCAAGGCATGGCAATTGCCTGAGGTATCTGCCTGAGCCATCTACCTCACTTCCTTCTTCCTGTTCTGTCTACTCCACCTATCTAAATCCTGCCCTATCAAAAAGCCAAGGCAGTTTGTTTATTAGCCAATGAGAGTCCTCCATCACATAATACTCTACTTCAAATGCCACTAAAACTTCCAGCCTCATCCTGAGAAAGCAGTTTGCTTTTTGAGGAAGAATAACTGCCATATGAAAAGAGACCTTTTCTGCAAAACCTATGTTCTCAGCTTCTCTGCCCAAGAACTGCTATCTATAAATTATATATTTCTTTTGCCACATAAATACTTATTTTAGACATAGGAAATCATTTCCTTTCAAAGGATAGAGTGAAGAATACTGCTCTTTTTGGATCTCAAAAGGAAAAATGGAGAAAGTAGAAGCCTAGTTTTCTATTGAAATCCTGTGCCTAACTTCTAGCATTCTGTAGCCACCATTTTCCCCATCCACAATGTCCATCATACAGAGCTGGGAGGATGTTTTCTGTTTTCAATATTCCATTGATTTTCCCCATGTGATTGTTCTAAACCCTTTTTGTGTCTCTTTTTGTGGTTCTGCATGGGTATATTTTGGAAAAGTGAGTCTCCTGAGCATTGAGATGAGGTGCACTGAGTTATCTTGTGCTGTTGGGTACAGAGGCAAACAAAGTAATCAACATCCATCCCAAGATACTTCTCCCAAGAGATTCCATTCACCGAGATCTTCCCCATGGTACAAAGCCAAACATGGGTTTTGAAACTAAAAAAATTAAATTAATTAATTTGTATTGTATATGTGATGGGGATGCATATGTCGTGGTATATATGTGGAGGTCAAAGGACAGGTTTGTGGAGTTGGTTGGTTTTTTTCAGATTCAGGCTGTGCATAGATGGAGACTCAAAGTCTTTTGATTATGAATAATGCTTCCAGCAAGGATTATATCTTACAGTGATGATCTCTGTCCAACCGGACTGCAAGTACATCTGTGTTGTGGTCATGCCTTCACATCATGCTAAGGCCAACCTCAGAAAATCCTCCACTTTATTGAAATCTGTATGCTTCCCACACTACTTAAGTTCTTACAATTTTACACCCAAGCACCCACTGTTCAAGACCAATGGAGTTTTATTTATCCCAATAAAATGTTAAATCAACACATTACTACACATGCTTTAGCTGTGCCCGCTGGGTGTCATTTGCAATCAGGATTGTTCCTACACAGTTTATGAAATATCACATTTTGCGACAATACCTATCCTCCTCCTGGGATGCAGGCTCTTGGGGCTTTTACTTACATCACTTTTACAAACACCATGCTAAGCCTTTTGTCTACCTGTTGTTCACCCAGGCATCTTTCATCAGTTTTCACTCTTACTAAAGTTTTGTTTGGGTATGGAGTAGTTTAGACCTAGCATCATCTTTTTTGTACCCTAAGTATCAATTACAAATCCACCTTATTAATGGAGCCCCTTCCTGTAACTTGGTTTCTCGTGATAAAATTGTTAGACTCTATAGTCTGCTTTAGAGATCTCTGGGCTTTGGAAGAAAATAACTCTGCTCTACAGCATGTATCCCAGAGATCTGAGCAATGGCAACATTCTCCGGGTGGCAAAATCATTTGCCAGCAATTCTTTTATCTATCTAGCATACTTTTGCGTAATGAAAGAAAATATTCTCTTCTGTAATTCTTCTTAAATGAAAGTGTGCTTCAAAAGTGAGGCAGGCAAGCATAATAGCTAAGCAATCTGAGCTCTTCATTGGCTTAGGCTTCACATAATCACCCCTCTTCCAAGCTAGGTACATTATTGGAAAAGGGTGTTTATTCAAAGCCCAAGCAACTCTAGGTCCTGCCTGCATGGAGTGTGTTTCCCCTGCTCTAAACAATGTGAAGGGTTTCTCCCCTAGTGACCTTCAAGTAAACTTCTCTTTCATGATCAGTTTCCATTCAAAAGTCCCAGAACATATTTGGCAATGGGAAACATGGGTCTTATTCTGCTAAAAAGAGTTTGGGTGGTATGCATAGATGGACCAACTGTGCTATGTCTGAACTTTTAAAGTATGCCCCTATTTACCATCCTGTGTTTATACATGATTAACATACATATTATTATTAACTCAGATCCATCACAGAAATGATGATGTCAACATGAGCAAAATCTTATGTAATCTGGGGTTGTCAATCAAAACCAATTCTTCTTCCCCTAGATTCCATATAATGGAAGCATCAAGTAACAACCTATGTGCTTGGGCACTCTAGCCTAAGTAACCCACGGCTACTTTCCGATGTATCCTGTACTGTCTACTTAAATAAAATGCTTTGCCTTCTTACTATTTGTGAGTTTTTTCCAAGTATTTGAATAAGATGCCAAGAACCTGGAAATTCCTTGTTCAGATTGTGACCACCAAGAATGTGTGCACAAAGATGTAGTAAGCATGATTATTATTCCCCTAAATTATACATCATCGTTTCAGTTGAATCTCTTCAATAAGGTCCAGCATTCAAAAACAGTAAAGGACACACACCCTTAGGTAAAACATAGAGGTGACATGGAAAAGGGACCATATTTTATTCTCATTAACAAAACTAAATAAATTATCCACAATTTTGACATTCTCATATTGTTCTTATTCTTTAAGAGAGTTTGGGCTCTTCAGGGTCCTTTCTGGTTTCCTACGAACACAAGCCTATAAATATCCCATGTAGGTGACCCAAATATAATTAAAAAAACCCACACATTTTTATGGCTCATTGAAGATATGGTTTATTTAAGTTGTCACACACATTTTTCTTCTAAAAATAAAAAATATATTGTAAAATATATTGTAAAATATATTGGTTATTAAAATAGTTAATAAAAAGCTGAATATCAAATAAGCAAGAATTTACCATTATAAAATGATCCTAGATAAAGGGGAATGGGAACATCCTGAAATCAGAGTTTACCTCAAGGCATCAATATTTTGAGCAAATTATAGGTCTGGTGAGCAACAGCTCTATAGGTTTCATTCATAGCTCTTTGAATCCAAGCACAGTTTTTTTGCACTTCAGCATTATAATACAAACTAATATCCAATAGATTATCACTTGTGACAAGGATTTTCAAAGAAAAAAAATCGCTTCTAACATTTCATCTGTAAATGGTGCCGATGATAATAATTTTGATGCAGTCACCATCACCCACACACAGCTCCATTATGGACCCTGATCACAAGTTGCTAGGGGAAAAATGTTGATTCTCCCTAGTTTGGAGAAGAGGCAAGGACTGCAGGATGGCTTAATAGCTATTTCAGCTTCCTGAGCTTTTGTTTTCTCATCTGTACAAACCTTTGCAGTATTCAGAAAGAAATCAAATGAGAAAGCAAGTGAAAAGTGCCTGGCATCCTATTTGCACAACATCAGCACTCAGGACATGCCAGGTACCTCTCTGAACTAAAAGAAAGCAATCCTTTAAGACAATTTTGCAGATTAATAGTACTGATTGGGTTTTTAATGAGGTACTATCTAATACTTTTTGAAGAAGTCTCTGGGTTTAAAGTGACTTTCCAAAGGGCAGACAAAGAGAGGAAGGGCTAGCAGATTTGCGAATCCTATCAGTGATGAGGATAGATAATCTTAGCCTAGATTTTGGAGAATCCATCCTAAACAACACACAGTGCCAATCTTGGCAGAAATGCACCCTCAATAACAGCGGTTATGTTCTGCTTTATAAAAAGGTCGTAAGCTGAAGTGTGCTCTTTCAAGCCCTCAGCAATGATGCTTAGGCATTAAAAATAGAGGATAATAGGGGCCATACTTTATAAAATGGGCAATTTATAAAAATTTATTTAACTGCATTTCTCATCATGAAGTTCATATCTCATCTCTATATGCAATTTTGAAGATAACTGTTTTGGCAAATATCTTCATTTGCTAAAAAGTAAGAGCAATAATTCATTTTTATCATTATATGGCCGTATGAGTTAATTTTCATTTAATCGGGATGAATTCAGCTAAACTGTATCATTTAGCTAAGCTGGAAAGAGAAAGCACACAAGGAATTAATGTACAGCAGAACTCGTGGTGAGGAAAAGATTGTGTGTCTTGATTGACGGCCAAATTGCTGATCATTAAGTCTGCCTATTGTGGCTCTATGGCATGTAGGAAAACTTTCTCTCTCCTATCATCCCTTTGTCTCCCTTCCTCTCCCTCCTTTCCAGTATCCCCCCTCCATCTCTACTTTCCCCCTGTTTTTCCCCCACCCCATCTTGCTTTCTTTCATTCTCGGTAGATTCTCCAGAATTTTCCCCCCAAAGCAAAGCTAACAGCACTGCAACTACTCCTCTGAGGTCACGGATTGCCAGATGTTCTTTTTACAAAGGTTATGGTTATAGGTAAGACAGGCACAGACCAAGTGTAGCAACACATATCTGTAATGCTAGTACTTGTATTGTAGGATGTGGGAGGCCAGAAGTTCAAGGACATTCTCAGTTATGTAGCTATTTTCAGGACTACCTGGAACACAAGAGTTTATACATGTCTCAAAAACAAATAACAGAATAAATTAGATCAAGAAAATAAGACAACTAGTGTTGGGGAGATGACTCTTGGATAAAGTATTTGTCACACAAGGATGAGGATTGGAGGTCAGATCTCTAAAACCCATGCAAGCGAGGTCTGATAACCACACTGCAATTCTAGCTTTGGCAGTAGCATAATACCAACCTCTTTCTTACCATTTACTTTTTCTTTTGAGTGTGAGGGGGCTAAGGAGTTTCCTCATGACATAGCATGTGGAAGGCAGAATACAGCTTGTGGGTCTCAGTTCTTCCCTTTCACAATGTGGGACCAGGGAACCCAACTTAGTTTGTTCAACTTGGTGGCAAGTGCCTTTACTAAGCACCCCTGTAGGCCAAATAGAAATGCTTTCTAAAGAATAAATATACAAAGTATTTTAATTTGTCATAACGGAAAATGCATCAAACCAGCATTTGTTTCGCAGACAACCTACTGAGAACATAATACACATTTAAGGTTTTAAAAATCTAGGTTTTCCTTTTCATCGTAGAAAAGAGAATTAAGAGCGAAACTCAAGTCACACTGGTATAGCATCCTAAAAGAAGAAAAATGCTTTGATTTTCTCAATTTATTGACTTGTAAGATAAAGGAATATCTAATAAGCTAGAGGATAAGCCCAAGACCAGACGTGGTTTCCCCCATTCTTGTTTTATTATCATCTTTCCAATAAGCTGCTGTCAGATCCTTGTAGAAACATATTCTTTGTCCTTCATCCTATCACCCTTCCATTGCTATTCCTGGTAGGGGTAGTGTCATTGAAATGTGAAAAGACAGATAATACAGAGATAGTCTTTGTTTTTATCATTTATATCATTTTATATGATACTCTTTGCTAAGATGTGTTGATAAGGGATACTATATCTCACCTAAGGATGATCTTAAATAGCATTGTGGGGGAATAAAAAGGAGGATGTTGAAATAAAATGATTGAACACAAATACATGCCATGCATCTGTGACAAAGTACTATCTTAAATGATGCTACTTTTTGTGGTTCTATCTTGTGGAATTCATAAACCCCAGTTTCTTGAAAATATCCCATTAAAACCAATGCTTCAGATAAATGCCAGTCAGTGCTTAATTGCCATTGGCAGTCCCTAGAGATACCAGAGACATAGTGACACAAAGAATTAATTAGTGAGAATATTACGATGAAAATTCTTTATCATTAATTGCTTCAACAGCAAATAAAACCAGAACTTGTTTTCTTCCAGTGAGTGGTTTGAACATTTGCAAAGATTTCTCTCTTATTCGTGTGCTGTGTGCCTTCTAAAGAACTCATTCATAGAGGAGCCACAGAAAACAGAAGTACTACAGAGAAGAGTTTAAAACTACCTAGCAGAGAGTGTTTTGACTGGGTAAAACAAATAACTTTTTTTGTTTTCTCCATCCACATAGTTACGTTCTTTGATTTTGCAGCTATATTAGAAAATATTTAGTGGAGTCTTTCTCTATGTCCTTTGAAATGATTCTGATCAGTGGGATATCAGTAAATATTAATGAAAAAGAATCACGGTAAGTACATAAGCAATGAGGTTTAGTTTCTTTAATAATGATGCTTGGGTTGGCCATTTGAAGGCAGATGAAGAGAGGTAAGGAAGTGCAGGCAGCTTGAACAACTAGGGCAGTGCTCATTAAACAGAAGAGAGCTGTTTGAGAGTTGTATTGAATGCACATGTGCATGCACGACACACACTGTCTACTTAAATATATATTAAAATTAAATAACAGAAAAAAATGGAAAGTCAAAAATAAAATGACCCTTTCAAAGGCATAGCCATATTATATTTGAGTGGTTTCAGAGGCAAGTCAACTGAAATTTATAACTGTTTACATGATGGCATCAATAAAATACATGAAAAAATGACTGATGTTCACCTATTCCTCCTTCCTTCCAAAACCACTCAATTCAAACTTAAACGAAAAGTCTGAAACTATGTAATTTCTGAACAAAATGAGGAGGGAGTGTCTGAAATTTACTTAAACAACAAGAACATGGCATCTGAACAGAAAATTATAAAGAAATAGTTGATGAGTGGATTTTGAATCAAAATTTATATTCAAATTTTTACTAATGTATATAGAACAAAGGCACTATTAAAAATGCTGTACCATAACCTATATACACAAAGACACACATATATGAATACACCACAAATACATATCCAAAGACAAGCACATACAAATTTACCAGTCAGTCTGATATTATCATCTCTTCACCTGTCTATAATCAATCATCTCTATCTATCTATCTATCTATCTATCTATCTATCTATCTATCTATCTATCTATCTATCATCTTTCTATCATGTATATATAATCTAATCTATGCAGTTTAAACCTCTGCTATGCACTCAGAAGCCTCTTGAGTCAACATGCAACAGAGACACTGCTCATATCTCTACTTATTTCTTTACTATTCTTACAAAATGGAACTAGTTTAAGTGGCTGTTAATAGATGCATTGATAACAATTATGCAACAAACTTATCCAGTGGATTTTTATTTTACCCAAGTTCCATAATGGTCAACATTCAATGCTCACAGCACAGCACTATGTTTATACATGTGGAAGTTTCACAGCAGAACTCCTTGAGGCTAAGTCACAGTCATATGTTGAATAACCTAAAGCTTTTGATTCTAGCTTCTTTCATTTAGCACAGTGCATTGACTCTATCTCTTAATGCTTTTGTTGTTGTTGTTGTTGTTTTAGTTTTTTGTTGTTATTTTTTGTGTTGAGTCAGAGTTTCTCTGTGTAATAGCATTGACTGTCCTTGGAACTCAGCTTTGTAGATGAGCCCCCCTAGAACTCACAGAGATCTACCTTCCTGTGTCTCCTATGTGCTGGGATTAAAGTTGTGAGCCACCATGCCTAGTTTCATCTTTTTTTTTCTGTTCCACATGGTTTATCATTCCTAACAGAAAAAAAGTTTATTTCTATTTTGTGTCAATTATGACTACAGCCATACTATAAAATTTAAAGTAAAAATGAACATTTTAGAAAAATGGATGGAACTGAATATCATTATATTGAAAATGCAATAATCCAAACTCAGAAAGCATAAATACTGTGTTTTATCTGAAGTGTGCATCTTCATTTTAAAAATTATCATTAAGATCTTAAACATATATAACCTTTGTAATACTAACTTCATTTTTATGATATAATTCAAAATTTCAAAAGCTTACTCAAATTCCATGTTGCTCTTTTAATGCCTCATAGGCCAAAACACTGGAAGTTAAATACAGAGGGCAAAAAACTGCCATTGATCACACACAATACACAAAGACCTTGGATCATAGGAGGTAAAGGGAAAGTTGAGAAATAGAAGAAGAAAGAAAGCAAGGATTGTTGGGTGTCCCATATCTGCACAGAAGGAAATTGAGCAGACTATTTAATAGGTACAATTGGTCTTGGTTATCTAATTTTTTGTTACCGGTGCACTCTTACACAGACAATGACATCTCTGTTCTGTATATAAATTGACCCTGAGTGACTTTTGTTAAGTGGTTGTGTCAGCTCCAAACTTATTCCAAATTGTCTCAGAGTCATTAGTCTGGCCATCTGAACATTTGGATGCACATTTGGCTTACTGTTTGCTTCGTAATTCTTAAAATTCATGTTGAGTACAGGTGTTCAACAAGAGGAACATTGTTTGAGATGGGTACATATGCTGACTTTGCCTTATTTATTCCTCACCTGTCACTGTTAGCCCATAGGGAGTAAACATACAATACAATAAAAAGTCTATAGTCTACAAAATAAGAGAAACATACATTCTACTTGACCGTGTATGCTTTATACATCCCATTCCTTACAGGAAAGGGGAACTTTAAGAAGGAATATGGTTCATTCATGATACACTTCCTCTGGGAACTCTTTCCTGAACTACACACATCTTGGTCCAGTGCTCTTAAGCAGACATTTAGAAAATAGCATCATGACCAAAGAAACATGTACAGATGAGGGTGCCTAATGCAATATGCTTATTTAGATTCAGACTGCCTGCACATCCTACTGGTCCTCTCTCCTCACTTAAGGTCCATGTTCAAGATGAAAGGGGGAGCCTATTTCCTAATGGGAAAGTACTAGCTCTGTTTTACCAGCAAAATGACATGTCTAATAACATTGAGCTGTGAGGACAATGTATCTGAGAAGCTAACCAAATTTTAGAAGAGTTGACTCTGTACACATATAGCTTCTACTCCAGAAGTAATAAGATTAATGATTGCTGTAAGGAGGGGGAAATGAACAGACTGCAATCAAATCCATCAAACTGCTACATATTAGTGATAAGCTTAGGGGGAGAGTGATAGGAAGGGGAGTTGTTTGGTAGTCTGCTGGTCTCTTTCAATCACACATGTATTTCTTGCACTTTTCCACAGTGTGATATGTCTGCACCTCACAGAATTCAAAATCATACTGGTCATAAGAGTAGCTACTATGTGCAATTAAATTATCAATTTTATCTTCTATAATAAAGGCACATCATAGTGGGGAAGGACTGTAATCATGTATGTGCAAGATTTACAACAAACATATAATAGAGGTTGGCAATTAATAGGAAATACCAGCTCTAAATAAGTAAGACTTTGGGAATTTTATTATATTCTCTGACACGATTCAGCAGTAGGCATGCTCTTCACACCCATCTTTGGACTACTAGCTATCTATTATTATAACCATATTACTATTTCAGTTCCTAAACATCTGATCTTCATACAGAGAGAGTCAAATACAATACATGCCTTATATGCTCAATGCACAAGGCTTTTCTAAGCAGTGCAGAAAACAACACTCCTTCCCAAGGAGTAGAATTTATGCTGCTGCTTGCTTTTAATAGATCTACAAGACAGACTCAAGTGGAGCCTGCTGAGAACAGCCTGATGAGCGATCATTGGTGATTTGGCACACAGCAGCTGCCTCCTGACAATGGCATCTTGTCACTGCTCAGCTCTAACTCACTAAACTTTCATGGTCCCAAAGGAAAACAATGAGTGCAATTAATAAAGGGAACACAGGACCCAAATAAAAAGAACACATAGTTGGGCAGTTGGGCAAAAGAAAAAGAAATTATTTGTGTGTATAAACAAAGAAAAATTGAAACACAAAATTTAAGATGATGTAACAGAAGGCTTTCCATCCATACATCATGGACATATGCTGGCAGAGACTGCTTGTTCTATCCCAGCTGTCCAGACCAGAAATAATCACACAAAACTATATTATTTGCAATATTGTTTGGCCAATAGCTTAAGAATATTTCTAGCTAGCTTTTATATGTTGTAAGGAGGCCGCTTGTTTGTTTCCTGGCTGCCCGGCAGCTCAGATCCCCAAAATAATTACACAGAAACTGTATTATTTAAAATACTGGTTGACCCATTAGATCTAGCTTCTTATTGGCTAACATACCTTAATTTAACTAATCTGTGTTAAATTCTACTAATTTCTACTAATCTGTGTATTGTCACGTGGCTGTGACTTATCAGGTAAAGTTCTCAGCATCTTTCTCTGACAGGGCTATATGGCTTTTCTCTGACTTCTGCCTTCTTCTTCCCAGCATTCAGTTTAGTTTTTCCCTGACTATCTAAGTTCAAAGAAGTTTTCTTTATTCACTAATGATTAATCACAGCATGCAGTGGGGAATCCCACATCACCTCCCCCTTTATTTTTAAATAAAAGAAAGGTTTTAACTTTAACTTAGTAATATTACATATAGCAAGACAGTTATACTTTATCTCTCATCATAACTAAAGAAAACATTAACTATAACTATACATTCTTCAATTTTATTAAAGACTCCTGAAAGATATAATATTACCTAAGTAAACAGGAAATGCATTGTAAGCAACTTCTAAAACTCTAGAATTGACAAAGACATCTCACTACCAGGACAGTCCCCCAAAGTTTTTCTGTACCATCTCAGCCTACCTATAGGACCATAGTATCCAGAAGACTTCCATGAAACAGGAAATTTCAAAGACAGTTCCAACCATATTGGCAGTTTGTCGGTCACTTTCTTTTGTGTACTGAAGAATGTCTAGTAGACTCTTTCATGAAGCAAGAAATCTGAAGGATCATCTCACCTTTAGGCAAGTTCAGTAGTCATTTCTCTTTGGGTCCTGCATGTCCAGCTCATCAAGAAGTCCAGGCAAGAGTAGCTTCTTGCCCAAATGTCTAACCAGTTCCATAAGATGCCCTCTTTGGTACTTGCTCTTGAAGTAGCTTGGTACTTCCAGAAGCAGATGTGTCTCATTGTCATGAAAAGTTTTAAGTTCTGCCCTATCAACAAGTCAAGGCAGTTTCTTTATTCACTAATGGTAATCACAGCACACAGAGGGGCCTCCCACATCAGTATCTTAATTTCAAAATATGGATATAAGGATATGTTGCTTTTGAAAAGAGGTTCTTCCACAAAGGATGAGAATCTGTGGAATCCTTTCAGAATAATGTGGTTTAATGGAACAAGAATGGCTGAAAGGTATCCTTGAACACCCCCCAAAAGTTACTTCAACCAATAAAAAGCAGGAAGCCGTTTGGAGAAGAACACCCAAATTCCCAAATATTGTTTATAAATGTTTGTTTACATTTAAAGGGGAATATGCTACAGAGATTTACACTGGTATGGATCTTGCTTTACTGATACAAATTTAAGGTCAATTTTGTTATATGTACATGCATTTCTGCTCTTGATTAAGGTTTTGTGATTGTGCAGCTCATTTAAAAAGTGTAATATACAATTGAGAAATATAGATAAATAGAGTCATCTATAATAGTTAATTTTTATTCATGTTAGTTAGATTTTCTAGATGTATAAAGATGTATTTCAGATAGATAGATATTCTTTAAACCTTTCAAAGACTGCAGAATATGGCATTTAAAATGTTTTTAGTACTTAGGTAGGTGGGGAGGCCTGGACTGAATGCTGGGAGAAAGAGGGCAGAGTCAGGAGACACCATGTATCCCCCACCAGAGATAGACATGCTGAATCTTTCCTGGTAGGCCACAACCCTATGGTGATATACTAATTACTAGAAATGGGTTAAACTAAGATCTAAGAGTTATCCAATAAGAAGTTAGAGCTAATGGGTCAAGCAGTGGTTCAATTAATACAGGTTCTGTGTGGTTATTTCAGTTCTGAGTGGCCAGGATGAACAAACAGCCACCTCCTCCAACAAGATACCTTTAAGGTATATATGATGGTTTAGCTTTGCCACCCATACAATGAAATATCTCTTTATGCTTACCTCCTTCACAGTCAAAAAATTCAAAGGAAACATAATAATATACATAATCCAGACTTTCTGTGTATACTTCATCTTTATGTTGCTTACTTTTTTTACTTATTTTAATCTATGACTGTCTGTACTCTGTCTCTTTAAAGACTTTTCATTTTAAAAACATTTACTTTTTTAAATAACTCTCTATATTTTTTCTTTTTCTCCCCCAAGCCTACTTACATTTATCCAACACTGTGACCCACTTAGAGGTCTTTATTTTAAAATCTGGATCTGTTTTTATCACATATCTGTAATTATTTTCTGACCAGAAGTGCTTATTAAAATGCTAAGCACTTTTTAAGAATCTAAACTACGGCATTGCTAGTGTATATATGGCACTGCCTACATGCCCCACCCAGTCCAGCATGGCAAAGTTGTTTGCTGCCTCTCAGAGTCATGTGCATTACCCAAGTTTTAGGTATACAGAGGGTCTATGTTGTCATTAAGCAAATTGTAACATTCTGCTTACAAACCCCATTTAAATGGTTCCATAGCTGAATCTGGTCAGACATTTTAGTAGTAGCATGGCCCAGGAAATCATTTCAAAACCACACCACATTTTTTTTCTGCTACCACTGAATCAGGAAAACCTCTCTTAAAGGTGCCGCAGCATGCTGCTATCAAGCAAAGCCCAATCTGGAAAACAAATGCAGCTAAACTTTGTAGAATTTCTTTACCAAGTCCTCTCAGGTTTTAAGTGCATTTTAGTTGGTCATGTGGGTGTCAATTTGTTGTGAGGAAACGGAAGCCAGATCATTGATTAATAAAGAACTACTTTGAGCCTATAGCAGATCAGGGCAGAATAGAAGTAGGCATGGAAAACTCCAATAAGAAGCTAGAGCTGATGAACCAAACAGTGATTTATATACTGTAGTTTCTGTGTGATTATTTCAGGGCTGAGTGGCCAGAAGACAAACAAGCAGCCGCATTGTAACACTTATATCTTAAATTAACCCATTTCTAATAATTTATATTTTACCATGAAGCTCGTGGTTTACTGGCAAGGTTCTGGTGTGTCTGTATCTTGTAGCAGATACATGGCATTTCTTTTACGCTGCCTTCTTTCTCTAAGAATTCAGTTTAATTTTCTCTGCCTAGCTCTATTTTGCTCTGACATAGGCCAAAGCAGCTTCCTCATGCATTAACCAATAAAAACAACACACACAGAAGGACTTCCCATACCATTATTCTTTACATCTGACCCTTTTGAGTTGGGTGACTCTGGAATATCATTTATTCCATTTAAGCCTCACTTTCCCCTTTGTGTGGTAATGAAACTATGACTAATTCTGTCACAAGGATAAAACAGTATCTGGAAATACTGTAGACTTAATTCCACACTGCCTATCCTTGCAGGTATATAGTATCTATGTGCAGAAAATATAAATGATGACTGAGGGATGATTCATGGCAATGTGAATAAAAGATGTTAAAAAGGCCAGCCATTTTTAGTCAGAAAGATTTAGACTTGATTTGCAGATATTTTACTAAGAGATCTTTCCATCCCTCATTGAGAAAACCATGGCAGTACTGTCTGATTACCAGGATTTTTGTAAAAAC
>NW_024582215.1:0-37469 GCF_903992535.2 Arvicola amphibius | reverse complement strand
ATGATGGAACAGGGAACCAAACATTTTACGGGACTCTCTGAATGTGGCTGACGGTGGAGGAGGACTGATAAAAAAAGGACAACGGCAATGAATGTGAACTCTACAGCATAGACGGGCTCACTGTGAGCCTTAACCTTCACCTGGCGATGGATGGAGATAGAGACAAGCCCCACATTGGAGCACCGGACTGAGCTGCCAAAGTTCTGATGAGTAGCAGAAGGAGGGAGATCATGAGAAAGAAAGTCAGAACCACGAGGGATGCATTCACCCACTGAGACGGCAGGACAGAACTAATGGGAGACCACCAAGCCCACTTGGAATGGGACTGATGGAACATGCGACCAAATCGGACTCTCTGAGGGTGGCTGATGGTGGAGGCTGACCGAGGAGCCAAGGACAATGGCGATGGGCTTGGTCTCTACGACATGGACGGGCTCTGTGTGAGCCTTGTCAGTTTGGTTGCTCACCTTCCTGGACCTGGGGGGAGTTGGGAGGACCTTGGACTCAACATAGTGTAGAGAACCCTGAAGGCTCCTTGGCCTTGAGAGGGAGGGAGTGGGGGGGTGGGTGGAGGGGAGGGGAGGGAAGGGGGAGGAGGAGGGGAGGAGATGGCAATTCTTAATAAAAAATAAATAAAAAAAGAAAGCAAAGAAGAAGGGAAAGAAGTCAAAGAAGGTACAGAAGCATGCAAAGAATGTAAAGAAGAAGGAAAAGAAGAAGTCAAAGACGTTAAAGACGTAAGTAAAGAATGGAAAGAAGAAGTCAAAGAAGGTAAAGAAGAATGTAAAGAATATAAAGAAGAATTCAGAGAAGGTACAGAAGAAGTCAAAAAGGTAAAAAAGTCAATGAAGGTAAAGAAGAAGGCAAAGAAGACAAAGAAGAGGTCAAAGAAGGTAAAGCAGACGGTAAAGAAAGTAAAGAATAATTCAAATAGGTAAAGAATTAACAGCAGGTAAAGAATAATTCAAAAAATGTAAAGAAGTCAAAAAAGTTAAAAAGAAGTCAAAGAAGGCAAAGAAGAAGTCAAAGGAGGTAGAGAAGTAGTCAAAGAACGCAAAGAATAATTCAAAGAAGGTAAAGAAAAAGTAAAAAAAGTAAGAAGTCAAAGGATGTAAACAAAAGATAAAGAAGGTAAAGAAGAAGTCAAAGAAGGTACAGAAGAATTCAAAAAGAAAAGAAGTCAAAGAAAGAAAAGAAGTAAAAGAAGATAAAGAAGAGTTCAAAGAAGGTAAAGAAGAAAGTAAAGAATGATAAGAAGAAGTCAAAGAAAGTAAAGAATTAGGTAAAGAAGGCAAAGAAGAAGGGATAGAAGGTAAAGAAGTCAAAGAAGATAAAGAATATGTCAAAGAAGGTAAATAATGTAAATAAGAAGGTAAAAAAGTAAAGAAGAAGGTAAAGAAGATCAAAAAGGTAAAGAAGATGTCAAAGAAAGAAATGAAGTAGTCAAAGAAGGTAAAGAAGAAGGTAAAGAAGGTAAAGAAGAAGTCAAAGAAAGTTAAAAAGTTGGTAAAGAAGGAAAAGAAGGTAAAGAAGTAGGTAAGGAAGGTAAAGAAGTTAAGGAAGAAGGTAAAGAAGGTAAAGAAGAAGGTAAAGAAGGTCAAGACAGAGTCAAAGAAGGTAATGAAGTAGTTAAAGAAGGTAAAGAAGAACGTAATGAAGGTAAAGAAGAGGATAAAAAAGGTAAAGAAAAAGGTAAAAAAGAAAAAGAAGTCAAAGAACATTAAAGAAGTCAAAGAAGGAGAAAAGAAGTCAAAGAAGGTAAAGAAGAAGGTAAAGAAGGCAAAGAAGGTAGAGAAGGAAAAGAGGAAGTCAAAGAAGGTAAAGCAAATGGTAAAGAAATAAAGAATAATTCCAATAGATAAAGAATTAAAAGCAGGTAAAGAATAATTCCAAGAAGGTAAAGAAGAAGTAAAAATAGTTAAACTAGAATTCAGAGAAGGTAAAGAAGAAGTCAAAGGTGTTAAAGAAGAAGTCAAAGAAGTTAAAGTATATGTCAATGAAGGTAAAGAAGAAGGTAAAGAAGGTAAATAAGAAGGTTAAAAAGGTAAAGAAGAAGGTAAAGAAGGTAAAAAAGAAGGTAAAAAAGAAGGTAAAAAAGGTAAAGAAGAAGTGAAAGAAGGTAATGAAGTAGTCAAAGAAGGTAAAAAAGAAGGTAAAGAAGAAAGTGAAAAAGTTAAAGAAGGTAATGAAGAAAAAAGAAAACGTCAAAGAAGGTAAAGAAGTCAAAGAAGGTAAAAAGCAGTCAAAGAAGGGAATGAAGAAGGTAAAGAAGGCAAAGAAGGCAAAGAAGGCAAAGAAGGAAAAAGGAAGTCAAAGAAGGTAAAGCAGACGGTAAAGAACGTGCAGAATAATTCAAATACGTAAAGAATTAAAAGCAGGTAAACAATAATTCAAAGAAGGTAAAGAAGAAGTGAAAAAAGAAGGTAAAGAAGTCAAAGAATGTAAAGAAGCAGGCAAAGAAGGTAAAGAAGAAGGTAAATAAGAAGTCAAATACGGTAAAGAAGTAAGTAAAGAAGGGAAAGAAGATGTCAAAGAAGGTAAAGAAGTCAAAGAAAGTAAAGAAGAAGGCAAAGAAGATAAAGAAGGGGTCAAATGATGTAAAGCTGACGGTAAAGAGGGTAAAGAATAATTCAAATATATAAAGAATTGAAAGCAGGTAAACAAATTCAAAAATGGTAAAGAAGAAGTCAAAAAAGTTAAAGAAGAAGTCAAAGAAGGTAGAGAAGAAGTCAATGGAGGTAGAGAAGAAGTCAAAGAACGCAAAGAATAATTCAAACAAGGTAAAGAAAAAGTAAAATAAAGTAAAGAAGTCAAAGGATGTTAACAAAAGATATAGAAGGTAAAGAAGAAGTCAAAGATGGTACAGAAGAAGTCAAAAAAGGAAAAGAGTCAAAGAAAGAAAAGAAGAAGTAAAAGAAGATAAAGAAGAGGTCAAAGAAGTTAAAGAAGAAACTAAAGAATGATAAGAAGAAGTCAAAGAAAGTAAAAAATTAGGTAAAGAAGGTAAACAAGAAGGGATAGAAGGTAAAGAAGAAGTCAAAGATGATAAAGAATATCTCAAAAAGGTAAAGAAGAAGGTAACGAAGGTAAATAAGCAGGTAAAAAAGGTAAAGAAGAAGGTAAGGAAGGTAAAAAAGAAGGGATAGAAGGTAAAGAAGAAGTTAAAGAAGTCAAAGAAGGTAAAGAAGAAGGTAAAGAAATCAAAGAAAGTAAAGAAGACAAAGAAGGTAAAGAAGAAGGTAAAGAAGTTAAAGAAGGTAAAGAAGAAGGTAAAGTAGTCAAAGAACATAAAGAAGAATGTAAAGAAGATAAAGAAGAATGTAGAGAATGTAGGAAAGAAGGTAAAGAAGGTAAAGGAGGTAAAGAAGTCAAAGAGTGTAAAGAAGAAGGTAAAGAAGGTAAAGAAGAAGTTAAAGTAATAAAGAAGTAGGTAAAGAAGGTAAAGAAGGAGTCGAAGAATGTAAATAAAAGGTAAAGAAGGTAAAGAAGAAGTCAAAGAAATTAAGAAGTCAAAAAAGGAAAAGAATTCAAAGAAATAAAAGAAAAAGTAAAAGAAGATAAAGAAGAGGTCAAAGAAGGTAAAGAAGAAAGTAAAGAATGTTAAGAAGAAGTCAAAGAAAGAATAGTATCAGGTAAAGAACTTAAAGAAGAAGGGATAGAAGGTAAAGAAGAAGTTAAAGAAGTCAAAGAAGGCAAAGAAGAAGGTAAAGAAGGTAAAGAAGGCAAAGAGGTTAAAGAAGAATGCAAAGAAGGTAAAGAAGAAGGTAAAGAAGGCAAAGAAGGTAAAGAAGAAGGTAAAGAAGATAAAGAAGAATCTATAGAATGTAGTGAAGAAGGTACAGAAAGTAAAGAAGGTAAAGAAGAAGTCAAAGTAAGCAACGAAGTAGGTAAAGAAGTAGTCAAAGAATGTAAAGAAAAGTTAAGAAGTTAAAGAAGTCACAGAAGTTAAAGAAGTAGTCAAAGAAGGTAAAGAAGGTAAATAAGAAGGTAATAAAGGTTAAGAAGACAAAGAAAGTAAAGAAGTGGTAAAAGAAGTTAAAGAAGAAGGCAAAGATGGGAAAGAAGTCAAGAAGGTAAAGAAGAAGACAAGGAGGTAAAGAAAAAGATAAAGAAGATAAAGAAGACGTCAAAGAAGGTACAGAAGAAGTTTAAAAAGTTAAAGAAGGCAAAGAAGGTAAAGAGGAAGTCAAAGAAGGTAAAGAAGAGGTCAAAGTAGTTAAAGAAGAAGGTAAAGAAGTCAAATAAGTTAAAAAAGCAGGCAAAGAAGGTAAAAAAGAAGTCAAATACGTAAAGAAGTAAGTAAAGAAGGGAAAGAAGATGTCAAAGAAGGTAAAGAAGTCAAAGAGGGTAAAGAAGAATGTAAGGAAGATAAAGAAGAAGACAAAGAAGGTAAAGACGAAGGCAAAGAAGGAAAAGAATAAGTCAAGAAAGTAAAGAAGAAGTGAAAGATGGTAAAGAAGTAGTGAAGGAGGTATAGAAGAAGATAAAGAAGGTAAAGAAGGAGTCAAAGAAGGTACAGAAGAAGTCAAAAAGGTAAAGAAGTCAAAGAAAGTAAAGAAAAAGTAAAAGAAGGTAAAGAAGAAGTTAAAGAATTCAAAGAAGGTAAAGAAGAAGGTAAACAAGATAAAGAAGACTGTAGAGAATGTAGCCAATAAGGTAAAGAAGGTAAAGAAGAAGTCAAAGAGGGTAAAGAAGAAGGTAAAGAAGGTTAAAAAAGAAGTCAAAGTAAGTAAAGAGGTAGGTAAAGAAGGTAAAGAAGTAGTCAAGGAATGTAAAGAAAAGTTATAGAAGGTAAAGTAGAAGTCAAAGAAAGTAATGAAGTAGGAAAAGAAGGTAAAGAAGAAGGCAAAGAAGGTAAAGAAGAAGTGAAGAAGGTAAAGAATTGAAGGAGGTAAAGAAAAAGAAAAAGAAGGTAAAGAAGAAGTCAAAGGAGGTACAGAAGAAGTTAAAAAAAGTTAAAGAAGTCAAAGAAGGTAAAGAGGAAGTCAAAGAAGGTAAAGGAGAGGTCAAAGAAGGTAAAGAAGAAGGTAAAGAATTCAAAGAACGTAAAGAAGTAGGCAAAGAATGTATAAAAGAAAGTAAAGAAGAAGTCAAAGACGGTAAAGAAGTAAGTAAAGAAGGGAAAGAAGAAGTCAAAGAAGGTAAAGAAGTCATAGAAGTTAAAGAACAATGTAAAGAAGATAAAGAAGAAGTCACAGAACGTAAATAAGAAGGCAAAGAAGGGAAAGAAGGGAAAGAATGTAAAGAAGAATCTAAAGAAGACAAAGAAGAAGTCAAAAAGGAAATGAAGTCAAAGAAAGAAAAGAAGAAGTAAAAGAAGATAAAGAAGAGGTCAAAGAAGTTAACTGAACTGAACAGAGAATTCTCAACAGAAGAAGTTCGAATGGCCAAAAGACACTTAAGGTCATGCTCAACCTCCCTAGCTATCAGGGAAATGCAAATCAAAACAACTTTGAGATATCATCTTACACCTGTCAGATTGGCTAAAATCCAAAACACCAATAATAACCTTTGCTGGAGAGGTTGTGGGGTAAGGGGTACACTCATCCATTGCTGGTGGGAATGCAAACTTGTGCAACCACTTTAGAAAGCAGTGTGGCGGTTCCTCAGGAAATTCGGGATCAACCTACCCCAGGACACAGCAATTCCACTATTGGGAATCTACCCAAGAGATGCCCAATCATACAACAAAAGCATATGCTCATCTATGTTCATAGCAGCATTATTTATAATAGCCAGATCCTGGAAACAACCTAGATGCCCTTCAGTGGAAGAATGGATGAAGAAACTGTGGAATATATACATGCTAGAATACTACTCAGCGGTAAAAAACAATGACATCTTGAATTTTGCAGGCAAATGGATGGAAATAGAAAACACTATTCTGAGTGAGGTAACCCAGACCCATAAAGATGAACATGGGATGTACTCACTCATATTCGGTTTCTAGCCATAATTAAAGGACATCGAGCCTATAAATTTGGGATCCTTGAGAAGATAATAAGAAGGTGAACTCCCAAAAAAAGATATAGTAATCCTCCTGGATATTGGAAGTAGACACGATCGCCAAGCAAAATTGGGAACTTGAGGGTTGGGCGAGACTGGGCCAAGGGAAGATGGGGAGAGAAAAGTGTGAAGGGGAGAACGGGGGGAGCTCGTAGGAATGGGGTGCTTGGGATATAGGAAGGGTGGATATGGGAGCAGGGAAGCATATATCTGAATTTAAGGAGCTACCTGAGGGTTGTCAAGAGACTTGACCCTAGAGGGGTTCCCAGGTTTCCAGGGAGACGCCCCCAGTTAGTTCCTTGGGCAGCTGAGGAGAGGGAGCCTGAAAAGGCCAGTTCCTATAGCCATACTGATGAATTTCTTGAATATCACCATAGAACCTCCACCTGACGATAGATGAAGAAAATGACAGAGCCCCACATTGGAGCACCGGACTGAGCTCCCAAGGTCCTGATGAGGAGCAGAAGGAGAGAGAACATGAGAAAGAAAATCAGGACCGTGAGGGAACCTCCAGCTGGCGACAGAGGGGGAAGGTGTCTGAGCCCCACATTGGAGCACTGGACTGAGCTCCCAAGGTCCTGATGAGGAGCAGAAGGAGCGAGAACATGAGGGAGAAAGTCAGGAACGAGAGGGGTGCGTTCACTCATGGAGACGGTGGGACAGAACTAATGGGAGATCACCAACTCCAGTTGGAATGGGACTGATGGATCATGCGACCAAACCCATCTCTCTGAATGTGGCCAACAATGGGGGCTGACTGAGAAGCAAAGGACAATGGCTCTGGGCTCTGATTGTTCTTCATGGACGGGCTCTGTGGGAGCCTTCTCAGCTTGGTCGATCACCTTCCTGGACCTGGGGGGAGTTGGGAGGACCTTGGTCTTAGCATAGAGTGGGGAACCCTGATGGCTCCTTGGCCTTGAGAGGGAGGGAGGGGAGGGAAGGGGGAGAAGGAGGGGACAGAAGGGGGAGGAGGAGGGGAGGGAGGGGGGAGGAGGAGGGGAGGGAGGGGGGAGGAGGAGGAAAGGAGATGGAAATTTTTAAATATAAAAAAAATAAACCATGAGAAAAAAAAACAAAAAAAAACCAAAAAAACAAAAAAAAAATCAAAGAAGATAAAGAAGAAGGTAAAGAATGTAAACAAGAAGGTAAAAAAGGTAAAGAAAAAGGTAAAGAACGTAAAGAAGAAGATAAAGAAGGTAAAGCGGAAGTCGGAGAAGTTAAAGTTGAAGGTAAAGAAGGTAAAGAAAAAGGTCAATTAGGTAATAAAGAAGTCAAAGATTATAAAAAAGAAGTCACAGAAGGTAAAGAAGAAGGTAAAGAAGAAGTCAAAAAGGTAAAGAAGAAGACAATGTAGGTAAAGAAGAAAGTAGAAAGGTAAAGAAGAAGGTAAAGGAGTTAAAGAAGAAGGGAATGAAGGAAAAGAAGAAGGGAAAGAAGGAAAAGAAGAATGTAAAGGAGGTAAAGAAGAATACATGGAAGGTAGAGAAGAAGGTAAAGAAGGTATAGAAGAAGGTACATAAGGTAAAGAAGGAGACAAACAAGGTAAAGAAGAAGGTACAGAATGTAAAGAAGTCAAAGGAAATATAGAAGAAGGTAAAGAAGGTAAAGAAATCAATGAAGGTAAAGAAGGTTAAGAAGAAGGTAAATAAGGTAAAAAGGAGTCAAAGAAGGTAAAGAAGCAGGTAAAGAAGGTAATTAAGAAAGTAAAGAAGGAGGTAAAGAAGGTAAAGAAGAAGCTGAAGAAGTCAAAGATGGTAAAGAAGAAGGTAAAGAATGTAAAGAAGAAGTAAAAAGATAATATAGCAGAAGGTAAAGATGGTAAATAATTAATCAGAAAAAATAAAGAAGAACATAAAGAATGTAAAAAGATGGTAAAGAAGGTAAAGAAGAAGGTAAAGAATGTAAAGAAGAAGAGAAGAAATGTAAAGAAGAAGGTAAAGAACGTAATAAAGAAGGGAAACAAAGAAAAAATGTCAGGAAGGTAAAGAAGAAGTCAAAGAAGGTGAAGAAGAAGGCAAAGAAATTAAAGAAGGTAAAGAAGTGAAGGAAGGTAAATAAGAATGTAAAGAAGATAAAGAAGGTAAAGCAGAAGTCGAAGTATGTAAACAAGGTAAAGAAGAAGGCAAAGAAGGTAAAGAAGAAGAGAAGGAAGGAAAAGAAGGTAAAGAAGAAGGTAAAGTAGGTAAAGAAGTCAAAAATGTAAAGAAGAAGTCAATGAAGGTAAAAAAAGAAGGTAAAGAAGGTAAAGAAGTAGTCGAAGAATTCAAAGTAAGCAACGAAGAAGTCAAAGAAGGGAAAGAACAAATTAAAGAAGGTAAAGAAGGAAGTGTAGATACAGAAGAAGTCGAAGAAGACAAATAATGTAAAGAAAAAGTCAAGGAAGGTAAAGAAGTGGTCAAATAAGGTAAGAAGAAGTTAAAGAAGTTAAAGAAGTATGTGAAGAAGGTAAAGAAGAATTCAAAGAAGGTAAAGCAGAATGGAAAAAAAGGTAAAGAAGAAGTAAAAGAAAACAGAGAAGAAGGAAAAGAAGGTAAGAAGAAGTCAATGAAGGTAAAGAAGAAGGTAAAGAAGAAGGTAAATATGTTAAAAAGAAGTCAAAGAATGTAAAGAAGGTAAAGATGGTAAAGAAGAAGGTAAAGAAGTTAAAGAAGAAGGTGAAGAAATCAAAGATGGTAAAGAAGGAGGTAAAGAATGTAAAGAAGAAGTCAAAGAAAATATGGCAGAAGGTAAATGTGGTAAAGGAGAAATCAGAAAAAATAAAGAAGAACATAAAGAATGTAAAAAGATGGTAAAGAAGGTAAAGAAGAAGGTAAAGAAAGTAAAGAAGAAGTTAAGAAATGTAAAGAAGGTAAAGAACGTAA
Source organism: Arvicola amphibius (assembly GCF_903992535.2). NCBI lineage: Eukaryota > Metazoa > Chordata > Mammalia > Rodentia > Cricetidae > Arvicola > Arvicola amphibius. The sequence continues at coordinate 28,602 of NW_024582215.1, read as the reverse complement.
TAAAGAAGGGAAACAAAGAAAAAAGTCAGGAAGGTAAAGAAGAAGTCAAAGAAGGTAAAGAGAAGGCAAAGAAATTAAAGAAGGTAAAGAAGTGAAGGAAGGTATATAAGAATGTAAAGAAGGTAAAGAAGAAGATAAAGAAGGTAAAGGAGAAGTCGAAATATGTAAACGAAGTAAAGAAGAAGGCAAAGAATGTAAAGAAGAAAAGGAAGGAAGAAAGAAGAGAAGGAAGGAAAAGAAGGTAAAGAAGGTAAAGAAGAAGGTAAAGAATGTAAAGAAGAAGTCAATGAAGGTAAAAAAAGAAGGTAAAGACGGTATACAAGTAGTCGAAGAATTCAAAGTAAGTAATGAAGAAGTCAAAGAAGGGAAAGAACAAATTAAAGAAGGTAAAGAAGGAAGTGTAGATAGAGAAGAAGTCAAAGAAGACAAATAATGTAAAGAAAAAGTCAAGGAAGGTAAAGAAGTGGTCAAATAAGGTAAGAAGAAGGTGAAGAAGTTAAAGAAGTATGTAAAGAAGGTAAAGAAGAATTCAAAGAAGGTAAAGCAGAATGGAAAGAAGGTAAAGAAGAAGTAAAAGAAAACACAGAAGAAGGAAAAGAAGGTAAGAAGAAGTCAATGAAGGTAAAGAAGAAGGTAAAGAAGAAGGTAAATATGCTAAAAAGAAGTCAAAGAATGTAAAGAAGGTAAAGATGGTAAAGAAGAAGGTAAAGAAGGTAAAGAAGATGGTGAAGAAGTCAAAGATGTTAAAGAAGAAGGTAAAGAATGTAAAGAAGAAGTCAAAGAAAATATAGCAGAAGGTAAAGATAGTAAAGGAGAAATCAGAAAAAATAAAGAAGAATGTAAAGAATGTAAAAAGATGGTAAAGAAGGTAATGAAGAAGGTAGAGAAAGTAAAGAAGAAGTGAAGAAATGTAAAGAAGAAGGTAAAGAACGTAAAAAAGAAGGGAAACAATAAAAAAGTGTCAGGAAGGTAAAGAAGAAGTCAAAGAAGGTAAAGAAGTAGACAAAGAAATTAAAGAAGGTAAAGAAGTGAAGGAAGGTAAATAAGAATTTGAAGCAAGTACTTGTTATGGAGAGAAAAGTGTGTGCATTATTTAGGAAAGCATCTGAAGAATTATGTAGACTTTCAAAAGAAAGGGTTTATCTTTCACTGTACTGCTTTCAGAACCATATGGAACACTTCTGTCACTTCTAGCAATGCTCTGAAATGTTTGAAACAATTGCTTTTTCTTGGCGAGAAAAGCATATGCTTTTCTTAGAAAAGCTTCTGAAGAATTTTGTAGACTTTCAAAAGAAAGGGTTTATCTTTCAAAGTACAACATTCAAAAGAAAGGAAACACTCCATTCACTTCTAGCAATGCTATGCACTGTCTCTAGCAAGTGCTTCTCTTTTGAGAGGAATGCATAAGCTTTTCATAGAAAGGCATCTGAATAATAATAGACACTTTCAAATGGAAGAGTTTATCTTTCAAAGTACAGCTTTTACTCCAGTCACTTCTAGCAATGCTTTGCATTATTTCTCGCAAGTGTTTCTCTTTTGAGAGTAATAGATAATCATTTCTAAGTAAAGCATCTGAAGAATTATGTACACTTTCAAAAGACAAGGCTTATCTTTCAAATTAAAGCTTTCACAAATTAATGGAACACTCCATTCACTGGAAGGAATGCTTTGCACTGTTTGAAACAAGGGCTTGTTCTTGTAGAGAAACGCATAGGCGTTGGTCAGGAAAGCTTCTTAAAATTTATGTAGACTTTTAAGAGAAAGGGCTTATCCATTAAAGCACTGCTTTCAGAACGATATGGAACACTCTAGTCACTTCTAGCAATGTTTTGCATTTTTTGAAGCAAGTGCTTGTTCCTGGAGAGAAAAGCCTATGCGTTTCTTTGGAAAGCATCTGAAGTATTATGTAGACTTTCAAAAGAAAGGGTTTATCTTTCAAAGTACAACATTCAGAAAGAAATGAAACATTCCAGTCATTTCTAGCAATGCTTTGCACTGTCTCTCGCAATGCTTCTTTTTTGAGAGAAACGCATAAGCTTTTCTTAGAAAAGCATCTGAAGAATTATATACACTTTCAAAAGGAAGAACTTTTCTTTCAAAGTACAGCTTTCAGAAAGAAATACAACACTCCAGTCACTTCCAGCAATGCTTTGTACTGTGCTTCGCAAGTGCTTGTGTTTTGAGAGAAAAGAATAAGCTTGTCTCAGGAAAGCATCTGAAGAATTATGTAGACTTCCAAATGAAAGAGTTCCTCTTTAAAGTATTGCTTTTAGAACAATGTGGTAGACTCCAGTCACTTCTAGCAATGCTCTGCACTGTTTCTCGCAAGTGCTTCTCTTCTGAGAGAAACAGATAAGCTTTTCTTAGAAAAGCATCTGAAGAATTATATACTCTTTAAAAAGGAAGAGCTTATCTTTCAAAGTACAGCTTGCAGAAAGAAATCCAACAGTCCTGTCTCTTCTAGCAACGTGTTTTACTCTGTCTTGCACTTGTGCTTTTGTTTTGAGAGAAAAGAATAAGATTTTCTCAAGAATGCATCTGAAGAATTATGTAGACTTCCAAATGAAAGAGTTTCTCTTTCAAAGTAATGCTTTTAGAAAGATCTGGTACACTACAGTCACTTCTAGCAATGCTCTGCACTGTATGAAACAATTTCTTTTTCTTGGCTAGAAAAGCATGTGTTTTTTTCAGGAAAGCATCTGAAGAATTATGTACACTTTGAAAAGAAAGGGTTTATCTTTCAAAGTACTGCTTTCAGAACGGTATGGAACACTCTACTCTCTTCTAGCAATGCTTTGCATTGTTTGAAGCAAGTGCTTGTTCCTGCAGAGAAAAGCCTATGCGTTTCTATGGAAAGCATCTGAAATATTATGGAGACTTTCAAAAAAAGGGTTTATAATTCAAAGTACAACATTCAGAAAGAAAAGAAACATTCCATTAATTTCTAGCAATGCTTTGCACTGTCTCTCGCTTCTTTTTTGAGAGAAACACATAAGCTTTTCTTATAAAAGCATGTGAAGAATTATATACACTTTATAAAGTAAGAGCATTTCTTTCAAAGTACAGCTTTCAGAAAAAAATCCAACACTCCATTCACTTCTAGCAATGCTTTTTACTGTGTCTCGCAAGTGCTTGTGTTTTGAGAGAAAAGAATAAGCATTTCTCAGGAAAGCATCTGAAGAATCATGTAGACTTTCAAATACAAGGGTTTATCTTTAAAGTACTGTTTTCAGAATAATAGGGCACACTCTAGTCACTTCTAACAATGCTCTGCACTCTTTGAAACAATTGCTTTTTCTTGGCGACAAAAGCATATGCTCTTTTCAGGAAAGCATCTGAAGAATTATGTAGACTTTCAAAAGACATTGTTTATCTTTCAGAGTAGAACATTCATAAAGAAATATAACACTCTATTCACTTCTAGCAATGCTCTGCACTGTTTCTCGCAAGTGCTTCTCTTTTGAGAGAAACATATAAGCTTTTTTAGAAAAGCATCTGAAGAACTATATATACTTTCAAAAGGAAAAGCTTATCTTTCAAAGTACAGCTTTCAGAAAGAATTCCAACACTCCAGTCACTTCTAGCAATGTTTTTTTTACTGTGTCTTGCCAGTGCTTCTCTTTTGAGAGAAAAGAATAAGCTTTTCTCAAGAAAGCATCGGAAGAATTATGTAGACTTCCAAATGAAAGCGTTTCTCTTTCAAGTATTGCTTTTAGAACGATGTGGTACACTCCAGTCACTTCTAGCAATGCTCTGCACTGATTGAAACAATTGCATTTTCCTGACGAGAAAAACATGTGTTCTTTTCAGGAAAGCATCTGAAGAATTATGTACACTTTCAAAAAAGGGCTTATCTTTCAAAGTACTTCTTTCAGAAAGATATGGAACGCTCTAGTCACTTCTAGCAACGCTTTGCTTGTTTGAAGCAAGTGCTTGTTCCTGGAGAGAAAAGTGCATGCGTTTATTTTGAAAGCATCTGAAGAATTTTGTAGACTTACAAAAGAAAGGGTTTATCATTCAAAGTACAACATTCAGAAAGAAATGCACCACTCTATTCATTTCTAGCAATGCTATGCACTGTTTCTCACAAGTCTTCTCTTTTGAGAGAAACAGATAAGCATTTTGCAGGAAAGCATCTGAAAAAATATGTACACTTTCAAATGAAATGGCTTATCTTTCAAAGTACAGCTTCCAGGAAGTAATGGAACATCCATTCACTGGTAGCAATGCTTTACACTGTTTGAAACAAGAGCTTGGTCTTTTAAGAAATGCATATGGGTTTGTCGGGAAAGTATCTGAAGATTTATGTACACTTTAAAAGAAATTGCTTATGTTTCAAAGTACAACATTTAGAAAGAAATGGAACACTACATTCGTTTCTGGCAATGTTTTGCACTGTTTGAAACAAGTGCATGTTCTTGGAGAGAAAAGTGTATGCGTTTCTTAGGAAGGCATCCAAAGAATTATGTATACTTTCTAAAGTAATGGCTTATCTTTTAAAGTACAACATTCAGAAAGAAAAGCAACATTCCCTTTTTTTCTATTAATGCTTTGCAGTGTCTCGCAAGTGCTTCTCTTTTGAGAGAAACGCATAAGCTTTTCTTAGAAAAGCATTGGAAGAATTATATATACTTTCAAATGAACAGGCTTATCTTTCAAAGTACAGCTTTCAGAGAAAAATCCAACACTCCAGTCACTTCTAGCAATGCTTCGTACTGTTTCTCGCAAGTTCTTCTTTTTTGAGACAGACACATAAGCATTTCTCAGTAAAGCATCTGAAGAATTAGGTACACTTTCAAAGGAAGGGGCATATCTTTCAAATTACAGCTTTCAGAATGTTATGGAACACTCCATTTACTGTTTGAAACAGATTGTTTTTAGAGAGAAATGCATATGCGTTTATCGGGAAAGCATCTGAAGAATTATATATACTCTCAAAAGAAAGGGTTTATCTTTTAAAGTACAACATTCAGAAAGAAATGAAACATTCCATTCATTTCTAGCAATGCTTTGCTCTGTCTCTCACAAGTGCTTCTTTTTTGAGAGAAACGCATAAGCTTTTCTTTAAAAAGCATCTGAAGAATTATATACACTTTCAAAAGGAAGAGCTTTTCTTTCAAAGTACAACTTTCAGAAAAAAATTCCAACACTCCATTCACTTCTAGCAGTGCTTTTTACTGTGTCTCGCAAGTGCTTGTATTTTGAGAGAAAAGAATAAGCTTTTCTCAGGAAAGCTTCTGAAGAATCATGTAGACTTTCAAATGCAAGGGTTTATCTTTAAAGTACTGTTTTCAGAATAATAGGGTACACTCCTGTCACTTCTAGCAATGCTCTGCACTGTTTGAAACAATTGCTTTTTCTTGGCGACAAAAGCATATGTTCTTTTCAGGAAAGCATCTGAAGAATTATGTAGACATTGAAAAGAAATTGTTTATATTTCAGAGTATAACATTTATAAAGAAATGTAACACTCCATTCACTTCTAGCAATGCTCTTCACTGTTTTTCGCAAGTGCTTCTCTTCTGAGAGAAACAGATAAGGTTTTTTAGAAAAGCATCTGAAGAATTATATATACTTTCAAAAGGAAGAGCTTATCTTTCAAAGTACAGCTTTCAGAAAATAATCCAACACTCCATTCACTTCTAGCAATGCTCTGCACTGTTTCTCACAAGTTCTTCTGTTTTGAGAGAAACAGATAAGCATTTTCAGGAAAGCATCTGAAGAATTATGTACACTTTCAAATGAAAGGGCTTATGTTTCAAAGTTCAGCTTCCAGAAAGTAATGGAACATCCATTCACTGGTAGGAATGATTTACACTGTTTGAAACAAGAGCTTTTTCTTGTAGAGCAACTCATATGGGTTTGTCCGGAAAGCATCTAAAGATTTATGAACACTTTGAAAAGAAAGTGCTTATGTTTCAAAGTACAACATTTAGAAAGAAATGGAACACCACATTCGCTTCTAGAAATGCTTTGCACTGTTTGAAACAATTGCATGTTCTTGGACTGAAAAGCGTATGCGTTTCTTAGGAAAGCATCTGAAGAATTATATAGACTTTCAAAAGAAAGTGCTTATCTTTCAAAGTATTGCTTTCAGAACGGTATGGAACACTCTCATCACTTCTACAAATGCTTTGTACTGTTTGAAACAAGAGCATGTTTTTAGAGAGAAACGCATATGCGTTTATCAGGAAAGCATCTGAAGAATTATGTATACTTTCAAAAGAAAGGGTTTATCTTTTAAAGTACAACATTCAGAAAGAAAAGCAACATTCCCTGTGTTTCCAGCAGTGCTTTGCAGTGTCTCGCAAGTGCTTCTCTTTTGAGAGAAACGCATAAGCTTTCTTAGAAAAGCATCGGAAGAATTATATATACTTTCAAATGAACAGGTTTATCTTTCAAAGTAGAGCTTTCAGAAAAAAATCCAACACTACAGTCACTTCTAGCAATGCTTCGCACTGTTTCTCGCAAGTTGTTCTTTTTTGCGAGATACACATAAGCATTTCTCAGTAAAGCATCTGAAGAATTAGGTACACTTTCAAAGGAAGGGGCGTATCTTTCAAATTAGAACTTTCAGAATGATATGGAACACTCCATTTACTGTTTGAACAAGAGCTTGTTTTTAGAGAGAAACGCATATGCGTTTATCAGGAAAGCATCTGAAGAATTATATATACTTTCAAAAGAAAGGGTTTATCTTTCAAAGTACAACATTCAGAAAGAAATGAAAATTCCATTCATTTCTAGCAATGCTTTGCTCTGTCTCTCACAAGTGCTTCTTTTTTGAGAGAAACGTATAAGCTTTTCTTTAAAAAGCATCTGAAGAATTATGTACACTTTCAAAAGGAAGAGCTTTTCTTTCAAAATACAGCTTTCAGAAAAAAATCCAACACTCCATTCACTTCTAGCAATGCTGTTTACTTTGTCTCGCAAGTGCTTGTGTTTTGAGAGAAAAGAATAAGCTTTTCTCAGGAAAGCATTTGAAGAATCATGTAGACTTTCAAATACAAGGGTTTATCTTTAAAGTTATGTTTTCAGAATAATAGGGTACACTCTAGTCACTTCTAACAATGCTCTGCACAGTTTGAAACAATTGCTTTTTCTTGGCGACAAAAGCATATGCTCTTTTCAGGAAAGCATCTGAAGAATTATGTAGACATTCAAAAGAAATTGTTTATCTTTCAGAGTAGAACATTCATAAAGAAATGTAATACTGTATTCACTTCTAGCAATGCTCTGCACTGTTTTTCGCAAGTGCTTCTCTTTTGAGAGAACAGATAAGCTTTTTTAGAAAAGCATCTGAAGAATTATATATACTTTCAAAAGGAAAAGCTTTTGTTTCAAAGTACAGCTTTCAGAAAGAAATCCAACACTCCAGTCACTTCTAGCAATGTTTTTTTTATTGTGTCTTGCCAGTGCTTCTCTTTTGAGAGAAAAGAATAAGCTTTTCTCAAGAAAGCATCGGAAGAATTATGTAGACTTCCAAATGAAAGAGTTTCTCTTCCAAGTATTGCTTTTAGAACGATGTGATACACTCCAGTCACTTCTAGCAATGCTCTGCACTGTTTGAAACAATTGCTTTTTAGTGGCGAGAAAAACATGTGCTCTTTTCAGGAAAGCCTCTGAAGAATTATGAACACTTTCAAAAAAGGGCTTATCTTTCAAAGTACTTCTTTCAGAACGATATGGAACACTCTAGTCACTTCTAGCAATGCTTTGTATTGTTTGAAGCAAGTGCTTGTTCCTGGAGAGAAAAGTGCATGCGTTTATTTTGAAAGCATCTGAAGAATTTTGTAGACTTCTAAAAGAAAGGGTTTATCATTCAAAGTTCATCATTCAGACAGAAATGCACCACTCCATTCACTTCTAGCAATGCTGTGCACTGTTTCTCACATGTCTTCTCTTTTGAGAGAAACAGATAAGCATTTCGCAGGAAAGCATCTGAAAAAATATGTACACTTTCAAATGAAATGGCTTATCTTTCAAAGTACAGCTTCCAGAAAGTAATGGAACATCCATTCACTAGTAGCAATGCTTTACACTGTTTGAAACAAGAGCTTGGTCTTTTAAGAAATGCATATATGTTTGTCGGGAAAGCATCTGAAGGTTTATGTACACTTTGAAAGAAATTGCTTATGTTTCAAAGTACAACATTTAGAAAGAAATGGAACACTACATTCGTTTCTGGCAATGTTTTGCACTGTTTGAAACAAGTGCATGTTCTTGGAGAGAAAAGCGTATGTGTTTCTTAGGAAGCATCCGAAGAATTATGTATGCTTTCAAAAGAAAGGGTGTATCTTTTAAACTACTACATTCAGAAAGAAAAGCAACATTCCCTTTGTTTCTTGCAATGCTTTGCACTGTCTCGCAAGTGCTTCTCTTTTTTTTTTTTTTGGTTTTTTTTTTTGTTTTTCCAGACAGGGTTTCTCTGTAGCTTTTTTTAGAGCCTGTCCTGGAAGTAGCTCTTGTAGACCAGGCTGGCCTCGAACTCACAGAGATCTGCCTGCCTCTGCCTCCCGAGTGCTGGGATTAAAGGCGTGCGCAACCACCGCCTGGCCTAAGTGCTTCTCTTTTGAGAGAAACGCATAAGCTTTTCTGAGAAAAGCATCTGAAGAATTATATACACTTTAAAAAGGAAGAGCATATCTTTCAAAGTACAGCTTTCAGAAAGAAATCCAACACTCCAGTCACTTCTAGCAATGTGTTTTACTGTGTCTCGCAAGTGCTTGTGTTTTGAGAGAAAAGAATAAGCTTTTCTCAGGAAAGCATCTGAAGAATCATGTAGACTTACAAATGCAAGGGTTTATCTTTAAAGTACTGTTTTCAGAATAATAGGGTACACTCTAGTCACTTCTAACAATGCTCTGCACTCTTTGAAACAATTGCTTTTTCTTGGTGACAAAAGCATATGCTCTTTTCAGGAAAGCATCTGAAGAATTATGTAGACATTCAAAAGACATTGTTTATCTTTCAGAGTAGAACATTCATAAAGAAATGTAACACTGTATTCACTTCTAGCAATGCTCTGCACTGTTTCTCGCCTGTGCTTCTCTTTTGAGAGAAACAGATAAGGTTTTTTAGAAAAGCATCTGAAGAATTATATATACTTTTAAAAGGAAAATCTTATATTTCAAAGTACAGCTTTCAGAAAGAAATCCAACACTCCAGTCACTTCTAGCAATGTTTTTTTTTTTTTACTGTGTCTTGCCAGTGCTTCTCTTTTGAGAGAAACAGATAAGCATTTTGCAGGAAAGCATCTGAAAAAATATGTATACTTTCAAATGAAATGGCTTATCTTTCAAAGTACAGCCTCCAGAAAGTAATGGAACATCCATTCACTGGTAGCAGTGCTTTACACTGTTTGAAACAAGAGCTTGGTCTTGTAGAGAAATGCATATGGGTTTGTCGGGAAAGCATCTGAAGATTTATGTACACTTTGAAAGAAATTGCTTATGTTTCAAAGTACAACATTTAGAAAGAAATGGAACACTGCATTCATTTCTGGCAAGCTTTGCACTGTTTGAAACAAGTGCATGTTCTTGGAGAGAAAAGCGTATGTGTTTCTTAGGAAAGCATCCGAAGAAATATGTATACTTTCCGTTTTTTATTTACTTTTTTATTTTATTTTTTTATTAAAGATTTCCATCTCCTTCCCTCCTTCTCCCTCTTCCCTCCCCTCCCTTCCACCCATACCCCCACTCCACCCTTCTCCAAGACAAAGAGCCATCAGGGTTCCCTTCACTATGTTAAGTCCAAGGTCCTCCCAGGTCCCCCTAAGTCCAGGAAGGTGAGCAACCAAACTGACAAGGCTCACAGTGAGCCCGTCCATGCTGTAGAGTTCACATTGATTGCCGTTGTCCTTGGTTTCTCAGTCCTCCTCCACTATCAGACACATTCAGAGAGTCTGGTTTTGTCCCCTGTTCCATCAGTCCCATTCCAACTGGACTTGGTGGTCTCCTGTTAGATCTGTCCCACCGTCTCAATGGGTAAACGCACTCCTCACGGTCCTGACTTCCTTGCTCATGATCTCCCTCCTTTTGCTCCTCATCGGGACCTTGGGATCTCAGTCCGGTGCTCCTAGGTGGGGCTCTGTCATTTTCTCCATCCAATGCCAGGTGAAGGTTCTATGGTGATATGCAAGATATTCATGAGCATGGCAATAGGATCTGTGCATTTCTGGCACCCTCTCCTCAGCTGCCCAAGGACCTAGCTGGGGGCGTCTTCCTGGACACCTGGGAACCCCTCTAGAGTCAAGTCTCTGCCAACCCTAGAATGGCTCCCTTAAGTAAGATATATAATTCCTTGTTCCCATATCCACCCTTCCTATATCCCCACCATCCTATTCCCCCAGGCTCTTCCCATCCTCCACTTCACACTTTTCTCTCCCCATCCCCCCTCCCCCCATCCCACCCCATCCCTATGTTCCCATTTTTTGTTCGGCAATCTTGTCTACTTCCAGTATCCAAGAGGATAACTATATGTTTTTCTTTGGGTTCACCTTCTTATATAGCTTCTCTAGATTTTTTTACAAATTACTTTCAAAAGAAAGGGTTTATCTTTTAAACTACTACATTCAGAAAGAAAAGCAACATTCCCTTTGTTTCTTGCAATGCTTTGCACTGTCTCGCAAGTGCTTCTCTTTTGAGAGAAATGCATAAGCTTTTCTTAGAAAAGCATCTGAAGAATTATATACACTTTAAAAAGGAAGAGCTTATCTTTCAAAGTACAGCTTTCAGAAAGAAATCCAACACTCCAGTCACTTCTAGCAATGTGTTTTACTGGGTCTTGCACTTGTGCTTTTGTTTTGAGAGAAAAGAATAAGATTTTCTCAAGAATGCATCTGAAGAATTATGTAGACTTCCAAATGAAAGAGTTTCTCTTTCAAAGTATTGCTTTTAGAAAGATCTGGTACACTACAGTCACTTCTAGCAATGCTCTGCACTGTATGAAACAATTTCTTTTTCGTGGCTAGAAAAGCATTTGTGTTTTTTTTTTTTTTGAGGAAAGCATCTGAAGAATTATGTACACTTTGAAAAGAAAGGGCTTATCTTTCAAAGTACTGCTTTCAGAATGATATGGAACACTCTAGTCTCTTCTAGCAATGCTTTGCATTGTGTGAAGCAAGTACTTGTTCCTGCAGAGAAAAGCCTAGGCGTTTCTTTGGAAAGCATCTGAAGTATTATGTAGACTTTCAAAAGAAAGGGTTTATCATTCAAAGTACAACATTCAGAAAGAAATGAAACATTCCATTCATTTCTAGCAATGCTTTGCACTGTCTCTCGCAAGTGCTTCTTTTTTGAGAGAAACATATAAGCTTTTCTTAGAAGAGCATCTGAAAAATTATATACACTTTTAAAAGGAAGAGCTTTTCTTTCAAAGTACAGCTTTCAGAAAGAAATCCAACACTCCAGTCACTTCCAGCAATGCTTTGTACTCGCAAGTGCTTGTGTTTTGAGAGAAAAGAATAAGCATTTCTCAGGAAAGCATCTGAAGAATCATGTAGACTTTCAAATGAAAGGGTTTATCTTTTAAAGTGCTGCTTTTAGAACAATATGGTACACTTCAGTCACTTCTAGCAATGCTCTGCACTGTTTGAAACAATTGCTTTTTCTTGGCGACAAAAGCATATGCTCTTTTCAGGAGAGTCTCTGAAGAATTATGTAGACATTCAAAAGAAATTATCTTTCAGAGTATAACATTCATAAAGAAATGTAACACTCCATTCACTTCTAGCAATGCTCTGCACTGTTTCTCGCAAGTGCTTCTCATCCTCCACTTCACACATTTCTCTCCCCATCTGCCCCTCCCCCATCCTACCCCACCTCCATGTTCCCATTTTTTGTCCGGCAATCTTGTCTACTTCCAATATCCAGGAGGATAAGTATATGTTTTTCTTTGGGTTCACCATCTTATATAGCTTCTGTAGGATTTTTTTACGAATTATAGGCTCGATGTCCTTTATTTATGGCTAGAAACCAATTATGAGTGAGTACATCCTATGTTCATCATTTTGGGCCTGGGTTACCTCACTCAGGATGGTGTTTTCTATTTCCATCCATTTGCATGCAAAATTCAAGATGTCAATTTTTTTATGGCCGAGTAGTACTCTAATTTGTATATATTCCACACTTTCTTCATCCATTCTTCCACTGAAGGGCATCTAGGTTGTTTCCAGGTTCTGGCTATTACAAATAATGCTGCTATAAACATAGTTGAACAAATGCTTTTGTAATATGATTGGGCATCTCTTGGGTAAATTCCCAAGAGTGGGATTGCTGGGTCCTGGGGTTGGTTGATCCCAAATTTCCTGAGACACCTCCACACTGCTTTCCAAAGCGGTTGCACAAGTTTGCATTCCGACCTGCAATGGATGAGTGTACCCCTTACTCCTCATCCTCTCCCGCAAAGGCTATCATTGGTGTTTTTGATTTTAGCCATTCTGACAGGTGTTAGATGGTATCTCAACGTTGTTTTGATTTGCATTTCCCTGATCGCTAAGGAGGTTGAGCATGCCCTTAAGTGTCTTTTGGCCATTCGAACTTCTTCTATTGAGAATTCTCTGTTCAGTTCAGTGCCCCATTTTTTACTTGGGTTCGTTAGCATTTTAAAGTCTAGTCTCTTGAGTTCCTTATATATTTTGGAGATCAGATGTTTGTCTGTTGCCTGGTTGTTGAAGATCTTTTCCCAGTCAGTAGGCTGCCTTTGTGTCTTAGTGACAGTGTCCTTTGCTTTACAGAAGTTGCTCAGCTTCAGGAGGTCCCATTTATTCAATGATGACCTTAATGTCTGTGCTGCTGGGGCTGTACGTAGGAAGCGGTCTCCTGTACCCAAATGTTGTAGAGTACTTCCCACTTTCTCCTCTCACAGGTTCAATGTGTTCAGATTGATATTGAGGTCTTTAATCCATTTGGACTTGAGTTTTTTGCATGGTGATAGACACGGATCTACTTTCATTCTTCTACAGGTTGACATCCAGTTATGCCAGCACCATTTGTTGAAGATGCTTTCTTTCTTCCATTGTGTGCTTTTAGCTCCTTTATCAAAAATCAGATGTTCATAGGTTTGTGGGTTAAGATCTGGGTCTTCTATTCGATTCCATTGGTCGACTTCCCTATTTTTATGCCAATACCAAGCTGTTTTCAATACTGTAGCTCTGTAATAGAGTTTGAAGTCAGGGATGGTAAGGCCTCCAGAAGTTCCTTTATTGTATAAGATTGTTTTGGCTATCCTGGGTTTCTTGTTCTTCCATATAAAGTTGATTAATATCCTCTCAAGATCTGTGAAGAATTTTGATGGGATCTTTAAGGGGATTGCATTAAATCTATAGATTGCCTTTGGTAGTATTGACATTTTTACTATGTTGATCCCCCCAATCAGAGAGCAAGGGAGATCCTTCCATTTTCTGGTATCCTCTTCAATTTCTTTCTTCAAAGACTTAAAGTTCTTGTCAAATAGGTCTTTCACTTCCTTGGTTAGAGTTACCCCAAGATATTTTATGCTATTTGTGGCTATCGTGAAAGGTGACCCTTCTCTGATTTCCCTCTCTGCTTCCTTATCCTTTGTATATAGGAGGGGGACTGATTTTTTGGAGTTGATCTTGTATCCTGCCACGATACTAAAAGAGTTTATCAGCTGTAGGAGTTCTTTGGTGGAGTTTTTCGGGTCGCTTATGTACACTATCATATCATCTGCAAATAACGAAAGTTTAACTACTTCCTTTTCAATTCGAATCCCCTTGATTCCCTTGTTTTGTCTTATTGCTATTGCTAGAACTTCAAGCACTATATTGAAGAGATAAGGAGAGAGTGGATAGCCTTGTCGCATTCCTGAACTTAGTGGGATGGCCTTGAGTTTCTCTCTATTTAATTTGATGTTAGCTGTCGGTTTGCTGTAAATAGCCTTTATTATATTTAGGAATGACCCCTGTATTCCTAATCTCTCCAAGACCTTTATCATAAAGGGGTGCTGAATTTTGTCAAATGCTTTTTCTGCATCTAATGAGATGATCATATGGTTTTTATCCTTCAGTTTATTTATATGATGGATTACATTGATAGATTTTCGTATGTTGAACCAACCCTGCATCTCTGGGATGAAGCCTACTTGATCATAGTGGATAATTTTTCTAATGTGTTCTTGGATTCTGTTTGCCAGTATTTTATTGAGAATTTTTGCATCGATGTTCATGAGTAAGATTGTCCTGTAATTCTCTTTCTTGGTTGAGTCTTTGTGTGGTTTAGGTGTCAGGGTAATTGTAGCTTCATAAAAGGTATTTGACAATGACTGTTCTGTTTCTATATTATGAAATACCTTAAGGAGTATAGGTATTAGGTCTTCTTGGAAGTTCTGGTAGAATTCTGCATTGAACCCATCAGGTCCTGGGCTCTTTTTGTTAGGGAGGACTCTGATGACAGTTTCCAATTCTTTGCGACTAACAGGACTAATTTAGAGCATTTACCTGGTCCTGGTTTAACTTTGGTATATTTTATTGATCTAAAAAACTGTTGCCGGGTGGTGGTGGCGCATGCCTTTAATCCCAGCACTTGGGAGGCAGAGGCAGGCGGATCTCTGAGTTCGAGGCCAGCCTGGTCTACAAGAGCTAGTTCCAGGACAGGCTCCAAAGCCACAGAGAAACCCTGTCTCGAAAAATAAAAAAAAAATAAAAATAAAAAACTGTCCATTTCTTTTACATTTTCCAATTTTGTGGCATACAGGCTTTTGTAGTAAGATCTAATGATTCTCTGAATTTCCTCTGTGTCTGGTTATGTCCCCTTTTTCATTTCTTATCTTATAATTTGTGTGTTCTCTCGCTGCTGTTTGATTAATTTGGCTAGGGGTTTGTCAATCTTGTTGATTTTCTCCAAGAACCAGCTTTTTGTTTCATTGATTCTTTGGATTGGTTTCTGTGTTTCTATTTTGTTGATTTCTGCCCTCAGTTTGATAATTTCCAGTCTTCTACTCCTCCTAGGTGAGTCTGCTTCTTTCTTTTCTAAAGCTTTCAGGTGTGCTGTTAAGTCTCCAATGTGTGCTTTCTCCGTTTTTTTTAAGTGGGCACTTAGTGTGATGAATTTCCTCTTAGCACTGCTTTCATAGTGTCCCATAGGTTTGAGTATGTTGTGTCTTTGTTTTCATTAAATTCAAGAAAGACTTTAATTTCTTTCTTTATTTCTTCCTTGACCCAGGTGTGGTTCAGTAGTTGACTGTTCAGTTTCCATGTGTTTGTGGGCTTTCTGTGGGTAGCATTGTTGTTGAGTTCTAATTTTAATCCATGGTGATCCGATAAGATGCAGGTGGTTACTAATATGTTTTTGTAACTGTGGAAGTTTGCTTTGTTACCGAGTATGTGGTCAATTTTCGAAAAGGTTCCATGAGCCGCAGAGAAGAAGGTATATTCTTTCCTGTTTGGGTGGAATGTTCTATAGATGTCTGTTAAGTCCATTTGGCTCATTACCTCTATTAAGTCTCTTAATTCTCTGTTAGGTTTCTGTCAAATTGACCTGTCCATTGGTGAAAGAGGAGTGTTGAAGTCTCCCACTATCAGTGTGTTTGGTTTGATGGCTGCCTTGAGTTCTAAGAATGTTTCTTTTATATAAGTGTATTTTTTTGTATTAGGGGCATAGGTATTCAGGATTGAGACTTCTTTCTGATGGATTTTTCCTGTAATGAGTATAAAGTGTCCCTTTCCATCTCTTCTGATTGATTTTAGTTTGAAGTCAACTTTGTTAGAAATTATGGCCATGCCCACTTGTTTCTTAGGTCCATTTGCTTGATAAACTTTTTCCAACCCTTTACTCTGAGTAGATGTCTGTCTTTGTGGTTGAGGTGTGTTTCTTGTAAACAGCAGAATGTTGGATCCTGTTTTTGTACCCAATCTCTTAGCCTGTGCCTTTTTATAGGTGAATTGAGTCCATTGATATTAAGTGATATTAATGACCAGTGGATGTTAACTCTGGTTGTCATTTTTAATTTGGTAGTAGATATTGTGTGTTTCCTTTCTTTGAGATGTGCTGGTGATGGGTCACTAGATGTCTGAGTTATTTTGGGCAATGCTGGATTCCTTTGTTTGTGAATTTCCTTCTATTACTTTCTGTAAGGCAGGATTTGTGGCTATGTATTGTTTAGATTTTTTTTTATCCTGGAATATTTTGATTTCTCCATTTATAGTGAATGAAAGCTTGGCTGGGTATAGTAATCTGGGCTTGCATCCATGGTCTCTTAGTTTCTGCAAAACATCTATCCAGGTACCTTCTGGCTTTCATGGTTTACATAGAGAAGTCAGGTGTTAGTCTGATAGGTTTACCTTTATATGTTACTTGACCTTTTTCCTTTGCAGCTCTTAATATTCTTTCTTTATTCTGTATGTTTTGTGTTTTGATTATAATATGGCGAGGGGATTTTTTTTTGATCCAGTCTATTTAGTGTTCTGTAAGCTTCTTGAACCTTAATAGGAATATCTTTCTTTAGGTTTTTGAAGTTTTCTTCTATAATTTTATTAAATATATTTTCTGGACCATTGAGCTGTATTTCTTCTCCTTCTTCTATGCCTATTATTCTTAGGTTTGGTCTTTTTATTGTGTCCCAGATTTCCTGAATGTTTTGTGATGAGAATTTGTTGGATTTGCTGTTTTCTTTGATCAGTGTGTTTATTTTCTCTAAGGTATCTTCAGAATCTGAGATTCTTTCTTCTATCTCTTGTATTCTATTGGTTATGCTTGTTTCTGTAGTCTCTGTTAGTTTACATAGATTTTCCATATCCAGCTGGCCCTCGGGTTGTGTTTTCTTCTTGCCTCCATTTCAGTTTTCAAGTCTTGCACTGTTTCCATTATCTGTTTCATTGTTTTTTCTTGGTTTCCTAGGATATCATTTACGGATTTACTCAATTCTTCAAACTTTTTGTTATTCTTCTCGTCCAATTCCTTAAGGGAGTTTTTCACCTCCTGTTTAAGGGACTCTATTACTTTCATAAAGTCAATTTTTTCTACTTCTTCTTGATTAGTGTGTCCAAGTCCTCCTGTTATAAGTTCTCTGGGTTCTGGTGTTTTCATGTTGTTTTTCAAATTGTTGGAGGAATTCTTGCATTGGCGCCTGCCCATTTCTTCCTCTGAATAATCCCCTTTGGGACTTCTTTTAGAAGTTCAATTCACCCCAATGAATTCAATTCACTCACCCCAATGAATGATGGATCCTCTGGCATACTGTCAGGTCTCCTTACAGGCCAAGCAGCTTACTGACAAAGGGCCTGCCTTGCTGCAGGCAGGCTAATGAAGGAGGGGACCGCCCACCAGCCTGGGTGCATTCAATTCCAGGTTCCTGGTGCCCAAACAGGCTGAGCTGTGGCATTTTGTGGCCCCAAAGACGGG
This sequence comes from Arvicola amphibius, assembly GCF_903992535.2. Taxonomy (NCBI): domain Eukaryota; kingdom Metazoa; phylum Chordata; class Mammalia; order Rodentia; family Cricetidae; genus Arvicola; species Arvicola amphibius. Next base: position 11,242 of record NW_024582215.1, on the reverse strand, counting down.
AGAATGAGGCGGGGGGTTCTGGGTGCAAGCTGGGAAGGGACAGGAAGAGAGAGGCAGTATCCAGGGAGAATAACCCCTGCAGGAAGAACAGGAAGTGTGCGGGTGGAGGGGGAGTTGGGAAATCCTTCTTTGACTTCTTATTTTCCATCTATGAATTCTTCTTTACCTTCTCCTTTACCTTCTTTACCTTGTTCTTTATAATCTTTGAATTCTTTCCCTTTTTACCTTCTTCTTTATGTTGTTTACCTTCTTCTCTACCTTCTTTGACTTCATTACATTCTTTACCTTCTTCTTTACCTTCTGTACTTTCTTCTTTACCTTCTTTTCCTTCTTTACTCTACATTATCTTCTTCTTTACGTCCTTTGACTTCTTTACTTTCTTTACCTTCTTCTTACCTTCTTTGACTTCTTCTTTACATTCTTTACCTTCTTCTTTACCTTCTTTACCTTCTTTATATCTTCTTTACCTTCTTCTTTAACTTCTTTGACTTCTTTAACTTCTTTGACTTCTTCTTTAACTTCTTTACCTGCTTCTTTACTGTTCTTTATCTTCTTCTTTACGTCCTTTGACTTCTTCTGTACCTTCTATACATTCTTCTTTACATTCATTGACTTCTTTACCGTCTTTACCTTCTTTACATTCTTTACCTTCTTAATTACCTTCTTTGACTTCTTCTTTACTTTTTTGACTTATTCTTTATCTTCTTTGACTTCTTCTTTACCTGCTTGGACTTTTTCTTTTCCTTCTTTACCTTCTTTTCCTGCTTTATCTTCTTCGTTTCCTTATTTGACTTGTTTTTTAACTCCTTTGCCTTCTTCTTCACCTTCTTTGACTTCTTTACCTTCTCAACTTCTTCTTTACTTTCTTTGATTTCTTCTTTACCTTCTTGACCTTCTTCTTTACCTTCGTCATAACAAGTTTACCTTCTTAACTTCTTTGACTTCTTCTTTAACTTCATTGAATACTTCTTTACTTTCTTTAATTTCTTTACGTTCTTTACCTTTTTGTTTCCTACTTTACCTTCCTTGAGTCTTCTTTACCATGTTTACCTTCTTCTTTACCTTCTATACCTTCTTCTTTAGCTTATTTGTCTTCTCATTCTTTGACTTCTTCTTAACCTTCATTGACCTCTTCTTTAACTCCCTTGACTTTTTATTTACCTTCTTTACCTTCATCTATACCTTCTTCTTTACCTTCTTTGACATCCCCGACTTCACCTTTTTTTCTTTAACATCTTCTTTACCTTCTTTGACCTCTTCTTTATCTTCTTTGACTTCTTCACCTTATTTGACTTCTTCTTTGCCCTCTTTGTCTTTTTCTTTTCCTTTTTACCTTCTTCTTTACCTGTTTCTTTACCTTCTTTGACTTCTTTACATTCTTTGATTTCTTCTTTACCTTCTTTCACCTCTTCTTTACCTTCTTTGACTTCTTCTTTACCTACTTAAACTCTTCCTTAGCTACTTTGACTTCTTCTTTACCTACTTTGACTTCTTTACCTTCTTTAAATTCTTCATTACCTTCTTTGACTCCTTCTTTACCATCTTTGACCTCTTTACGTTCTTGAGTACTTCTTTACATTCTGTGACTTCTACTTTACCTTCTTCATTACCTACTTTGACATCTTCTTTAGCTTTTTGACTTCTTCTTTGCCTTCTTTACCTTCCTCTTTACCTTCTTTTCCTTCCTCTTTACCTTCTTTTCCTTCTTCTTTACTGTTCTTTATCTTCTTCTATATGTCCATTGACTACTTCTTTACCTTCTTCTTTACTTTCTTTGACTTTTTACCTTCTTGACCTTCTTCTTTACCTTCTTTACCTTCTTCATAACATTTTTTACCTTCTTCTTTAACTTCTTTGACTTCTGTTTTAACTTCTTTGAATACTTCTTTAACTTCTTTACTTTCTTCTTTACATACTTTACCTTTTTGATTTCTATTTTACCTTTTTGACTTCTTCTTTACCTTGTTTACCTTCTTCTTTACCTTCTATACCTCTTCTCTACCTTCTTTGACTACTTCTTTACCATCTTGGACTTCTTCTTTATCTTGTTTACCTTCTTCTTTACCTCCTATACCTTCTTCTTTACCTTCTTTGACTACTTCTTTACCATCTTTGATTTCTTTACCTTCTTTACATTCTTTACCTTCTTATTTACCATCTTTGTCTTCTTCTTTACCTGCTTTGACTTTTTCTTTTCCTGCTGTACCTTCTTGTTACCTTATTAGACTTCTTCTTTACCTTCATTGACTTCTTCTTCACCTTCCTTGACTTCTTCTTTACCTGCTTTGACTTTTTCTTTACATTCTTTACCAATTTCTTTACCTTCTTTACCGACTAATTTACCTTCTTTGACATCTTTACCATCTTTACTTGCTTCTTTAACTTCTTTGACTTCTTCTTTACCTTCTTTACCTTTTTCTTTACCTCTTTGACTTCTTCTTTACTGTTCTGTACCTTCTTTTTAAACTTATTTACATTCCTCTCTACCTTCTTGACTTCTTCTTTACCTTCATTAAGTGATTCTTTACCTTCTTTTTCTTCTTGTTTACATTCCTTTACTTCTTCTTTTGCTTCTTTACGTTCTTCTTTACCTTCTTTACCTTCTTCATTACCTACTTTGACTTCTTCTTTACCTTCTTTACCTCCTTCTTTACATTCTTTACCTTGTTCTTTACATTCTTTGAATTCTTCTTTCACTTCTTTACCTTTTTCTTTACCTTCTTTGACTTCTTCATTACCTTCTTTACCTTCTTTACCTTCTTTTCCTTCTTCTTTACATTCTTCTTTACCTTATTTGACTTCTTCTTTACCTTCTTTACCTTCTTCTTTACCTACTTTACATTCTCCTTTACCTTCTTTACCTTCTTCATAACTTTTTCACCTTCTTCTTTAACTTCTCTGACTTCTGCTTTAACTTCTTTGAATACCATTTACCTTCTATACTTTTTTCTTTAGATTCTTTACCTTTTTGATTTCTACTTTACCTTCTTTGACTTCTTTTTTACCTTGTTTACCTTCTTCTTTACCTTCTATACCTTCTTCTTTACCTTCTTTGACTACTTTTTTACCTTCTTTGACTTTTTCTTCACCTTCTTTGATTTTTTCTTTACCTTCTTTACCTTCTTCTTTACCTTCTTTTTTTCTTCTTTACCTTCTTTGACTTCTTCGTCTTTTTCTTTTCCTTCTTTACCTTCTTCTTTACCTTTTTCCCTTCTTTGCCTTCTTTATCTTCTTCTTTACCTTCTTTGAGTTCTTCTTTACTGTTCTTTATCTAATTCTTTAACTTCTTCATTACCTTTTTTACCTTCTTCTTTACCTTCTCTATCTTCATCTTTACTGATCTTTATCTTCTTTATCTCCTTTTACTCTTCTTTATTACCTTCTTTACCTTCTTCTTTACCTTCTTTGACTTCTTTACATTCTTTACCTTCTTCTGTAACTTTTTAGGTACTTCTTTGCCTTCTTCACCTTCTTGGACGTCTTCTTTACCTTCTTCTTTACCTTATTTGAATTCTTCTTTACTGTTCAGCACCTTCTTTTTTACCTTCTTTACCTTCTTCTCTACCTTCTTTGACTTCATCTTTACTGTTCTTTTCCTTCTTTACCTTCTCGACCCTCTTCTTTACGTACTTTTACTTTTTCTTTACTGTTCTTTCTTCTTTACTTCCTTTGACTTCTTCCTTACCTTCTTTACCTTCATCTTTACATTCTTTGACTTCATTTTTACCTTATTTACCTTCTTCTCTACCTTCTTTGACTTCTTCTTTACTGTTCTTTCCCTTCCTCTTTACCTTCTTTACCTTATTCTTTACCTTCTTTACCTTTCTCTTTACTTTCTTTAATTTCTTCTTTACCTTCTTTGATGTCATCTTTACCTTCTTTACATTCTTCTTTACCTTCTTTAACTTCTTCACTCTCTTTGACTTCTTTACCTTCTTTGAAATTTTCTTTACCTTCTTTACCAAATCTTTACCTTATTTACTTTCTTCTTCACCTACTTTGACTTCTTCTTTACCTTCTTTGAATACTTCTTCACCTTCTTTGACTTCTCCTTCACCTTATTTTCCTTCTTATTTAACTTCTTTGACTTCTTCGTTTACTTCTTTACCTACTTTGCCTTCTTCTTTACCTACTTTACATTCTTCTTTACCTTCTTTACCTTCTTTTTAACTTATTTGGCTACTTTGACTTCTTCTTTTCCTTCTTTACCTTCTTCTTTTCCTTCTTTAGCTTCTTCTTCACCTTCTGTAACTTCTTTACTGATCTTTATCTTCTTCTTTATCTCCTTTTACACTTCTTCATTACCTTATTTACATTCTTCTTTACCTTCATTACCTTCTTCTTTTCCTTCTTTGACTTTATCCTTTTTACCTTCTTCATTACCTCCTTTCATGTCTTCTTTACCTTCTTCACCTTCATATTTACCTTGACTTCTTCTTTACCTTCTTTACCTTTTTCTTTATCTGCTTTTACTTTTTCTTTACTGTTCTTTATCTTCTTTTTTACCTCCTTTAATTTCTTTTTTTTATGGTTTATTTTTTTATATTTAAATATTTCCATCTCCTTCCCTCCTCCTTCCCCTTCCCTTCCCCCCTCCTTCCCCTTCCATTCCCTTCTCCTCCCCCTCCCTTCCCTCCACCCATACCTCCCCTCCCGCCCTCTCCAGGCCAAGGAGCCATCAGGGTTCCCTACTCAATGTTAAGACCAAGGTCCTCCCAATTCCCCCCAGGTCCAGGAAGGTGATCGACCAAGCTGAGAAGGCTCCCACAGAGCCCGTCCATGCAGAAGAATCAGAGCCCAGTGCCATTGTCCTTTGCTTCTCAGTCAGCCCACACTGTTGGCCACATTCAGAGAGACGGGTTTAGTCGCATGATCCATCAGTCCCATTCCAACTGGAGTTGGTGATCTCCCATTAGTTCTGTCCCACCGTCTCCATGAGTGAACGTACCCCTCACGTTCCTGACTTTCTTTCTCATGTTCTCTCTCCTTCTGCTCCTCATCAGGACCTTGGGAGCTCAGTCCAGTGCTCCAATGTGGGGCTCAGTCATTTTCCTCGTCTATCGCCAGGTGGAGGTTCCCTCACGTTCCTGACTTTCTTTCTCATGTTCTCTCTCCTTCTGCTCCTCATCAGGACCTTGGGAGCTCAGTCCGGTGCTCCAATGTGGGGCTCTGTCATGTTCTTTATCTATTGCCACGTGGAGGTTCTATGGTGATATGCAAGAAATTCATCAGTATGGCTATAGGAACTGGCCTTTTCAGGCTCCCTCTCCTCAGCTGCCCACGTAACTAACTGGGGGGCATCTCCCTGGAAACCTGGGAACCCCTCTAGGGTCAAGTCTCTTGACAACCCTCAGGTGGCTCCCTAAATTAAGATATATGCTTTCCTGCTCCCATATCCACCCTTCCTGTATCCCAAGCAACCCATTCCTCCGAGCTCCCCCCATTCTCCCCTTCACGCTTTTCTCTCCCCATCTTCCCTTGGCCGCGTCTCGCCCAACCCTCAAGTTCCCAATTTTTGCCTGGCGATCGTGTCTACTTCCAATATCCAGGAGGATTACTATATCTTTTTTTGTGGGTTCACCTTATTATCTTCTCAAGGATCCCAAATTATAGGCTCGATGTCCTTTAATTATGGCTAGAATCCGATTATGAGTGAGTACATCTCATGTTCATCTTTTTGGGTCTGGGTTACCTCACTCAGAATAGTGTTTTCTATTTCCATCCATTTGCATGCAAAATTCAAGATGTCATTGTTTTTTACCGATTTCCTGTGGAGGGGTGCTGGCTCCTTCAGATTGTGCTGCCAGGTTCGCTGTGTGATATTCCATCCCGCCCTGCCCCCACCTTGGCCCTTTTGTCCAGGCAGCGACCCAGGGCTGCCTGGAATCAGTGATCCTGTGCACTGACATTCCATCTGAACTGGTGAGTGAATGCGGACCCTGGGGCAACCTGCCCTGGAAGAGAGCACAGACCCTCTCCCCCCAGCTCCCTCTGCAGGCTTGTCTCTGTTTCTTGCATCACTGCCTCTCCCAAGCCTTCCCTAGTGTTCCCAGGTGTCGTGCTCCTGTTCTAAGGCCACCCACCCAAAGGGGTCAGACTCTGGCCTCCAGGCAGGTCTGAGGATTCCTGCAAGGGAGTGCGGGCTTCTTCAGATTGTGACACAAGGAATAGGTCCTCCTCTGGCACTGGGGAGATCCAACCAGTTTCAGTCACAGCAAAGATTGGTCTAGGACACCAAGCGCCCCCAGGCGCCTTTTGAAGGAAGAGATGGGCAGGCACCAATGCAGGAGCTCCTCCAACAACATGAAAGGCAACATGACATCACCACAATCCAGACATCCCGAAACAACAAAAATTGAACACCCTACCCCAGAAGATATAGAAGAAACCGACCTTAAACAGTACTTTATGAAAATAATAGAGGACCTTAAACAGGAGGTAAAAAACTGCCATAAAGAAATGGAGATGACAAACAAAAGGTAGACGAAATAAAAAATCTCTCAAAGATACCCAAGAAAAACAAGAAAAAGCAATCAAAACAGGTAAGGGAAACAGTACAAGACCTGATAAATGAAATGGAGGTATTGAAGAAGAAAACACAAGCTGAGGGAAGACTGGAAATGGAAACTCTGAGTAACGAACAGAAACTTCAGAGACAAGTATTTCCAACCAAATACAAGAGATGGAAGAAAGAATCTCGGACTCTGAAGATACTATAGAGGAAATAAACTCACAGATTAAAGAACTAAACAAATCTAACCAAATTCTTAACACAAAACATCCAGGAAATCTGGGACACCATGAAAAGACCAACCTAAGAATAATTGGGGTAGAAGAAGGAGAAGAATTACAACTCAAAGGCTCAGAAAACATATTCAACAAATTATAGAAGAAAACTTCCCCAACCTAAAGAAGGATGTTCCTATGAAGGTACAAGAAGCCCTACAGAACACCAAATAGACTGGATCAAAAGAAAGCATCCCCACGCCATATAATAATCAAAACACAAAACATACAGAATAAAGAACAGATATTAGAGCTGCAAAGGAAAAAGGTCAAGTAATATATAAAGGGAAACCTATCAGAATTACACCTGATTTCTCAATGGAAACCATGAAAGCCAGAAGAGCTTGGATAGATGTGCTACAGACACTAAGGGAACATGGATGCAAGCCTAGACTACTATACCCAGCAAAGCTTGCATTCACCATTGATGGAGAAAACAAGATATTCCAGGACAAAAACAGATTTAAACAATACGTAGCCACAAATCCAGCCTTGCAGAAAGTAATAGAAGGAAAATCACAAACCAAGGAGTCCAACAACGCCCACAATAACTCAGGCATCTAGCGACCCTTCACCAGCACAACTAGAAGAAGGGAAACACACAAACTCTACTACAAAAAATGAACAAAGTTAACAACCACTGGTCATTAATATCACTTAATATCAATGGACTCAATTCACCTATAAAAAGGCACAGGCTAAGAGACTGGATACGAAAACAGGATCCAACATTTTGCTGTTTACAAGAAACATACCTCAACCACAAAGACAGACACCTACTCAGAGTAAAGGGTTGGGAAAAGGTTTATCAAGCAAATGGACCTAAAAAACAAGCGGGTGTGTGGCCATACTAATTTCCAACAACGTTGACTTCAAACTAAAATTCAATCAGAAGAGATGGAAAGGGGACACTTTATACTCATAACAGGAAAAATCCATCAGAATGAAGTCTCCAATCCTGAATATCTATGCCCCTAATATAAAGCTCCCACTTATGTAAAAGAAACACTTCTAGAACTCAAGGCAGCCATCAAACCACACACACTAATAGTTGGAGACTTCAACACTCCTCTCTCACCAATGGACAGGTCAATCAGACAGAAACCTAACAGAGAATTGAAAGACTTAATGGAGGTAATGAACCAAATGGACTTAACAGACATCTAGAACATTCCACCCAAATAGGAAAGAATATACCTTCTTCTCTGCGGCTCATGGAACCTTTTCGAAAATTGAACCATATACTTGGTAACAAAGCAACTTCCACAGTTACAAAAAAATATTAGTAACCACCTGCATCTTATCGGATCACCATGGATTAAAATTAGAATTCAACAACAATGCTACCACCAGAAAGCCCACAAACTCATGGAAAACTGAACAGTCAACTACTGAACCACACCTAGGTCAAGGAAGAAATAAAGAAAGAAATTAAAGTCTTTCTTGAATTTAATGAAAACAAAGGACACAACATACTCAAACCTATGGGACACAATGAAAGCAGTGCTAAGAGGAAAGTTCATAGCCACTAAGTGCCCACTTAAAGAAAACGGAGAAGAAGCACTCATTGGTGACTTAACAGCACACCTGAAAGCTCTGGAAAAAAAAAAGAAGAATCACCCCTAGGAGAAGTAGAAGACTGGAAATAATCAAACTGAGGCGGCAGAAATCAACAAAATAGAACACAGAAAACAATCCAAAGAATCAATGAACAAGAAGCTGGTTCTTGGAGAAAATCAACAAGATTGACAAACCCTTAGCCAAACTAATCAAACGGCCAGAGGGAGAACACACAAATTAATAAGATCAGAAATGAAAAGGGGGACATAACCACAGACACAGAGGAAATCAGAGAATCATTAGATCTTACTACAAAAGCCTGTATGCCACAAAATTGGAACATGTAAAGAAATGGACAGTTTTTTAGCTAAATACCATATACCAAAGTTAAACTGGGACCAGGGTAAATGCTCTATAATCGTCATGTTAGTCTCGCAAGAATTAGAAACTGTTATCAGAAACCTTCCTGCCCATCTCTCCTTCAAAGGAGGCCTGGAGGCGCTTGGTGTCCTAGACCAATCTTTGCCTGTGCTGCTTTGCTGGATCTCCCTCAGTGCCAGAGGAGGGCCTATTCCTTACGTCACAATCTAAAGAAGCCCATACTCCCTTGCAGGATCCTCACAGACCTGCCTGGAGGCCAGAGTCTTACCCCCTTTGGGTGGATGGCTTAGTGACAGGAGCAGGACACCTGAAACACCAAGGAAAGGAACTAGGAGGGGGAGTTGGGAGAGGCAGGGACATGAGAACAAAGACAAGCCTGCAGAGGGAGCTGAAAGGAGGGGGGTCTGTGCTCTCTTCCAGGGCAGGTTGCCCCAGGGTCTGCAATCACTCACCCAGTCCGATGGAATTACGGGACAGGATCAGGGATTCTAGGCAGCCCAGGGGTCGCCACCCGGACAAAAGGGCCAAGGGGGGGGGAAGGGCAGGATGGAATATCACACAGCGAACCTGGTAGCACAATCTGAAGGAGCCCGCACTCCCTTGCAGGAATCCTCAGACCTGCCTGGAGGCCAGAGTCTGATCCCTTTGGGTGGATGGCCTTAGTACAGGAGCAGAACCTCCTTTGATTTCTTCATTACCCTCTTTACCCTCTTCTTGACATCTTTGACTTCTTTTCCTACTTTACCTTCTTGTTAATCTTTTTACCTACTTCTTTGCCTTCTTTGATTTCTTCTTTACCTTCTTTGACTTCTTCTTTATCTCCTTTTACTTCTTCTTTACATTCCTTCACTTCTTCATATCCTTCTTCGAAATTTTAACTTTTTTACCTTATTTACCTTCTTTTACTTTTTAATTACATTCCTTACCTTCTTCTTTTAATTCATTACCTTCTTCTTTATGTTCCTTTACTTCTTCTTTACCTTCTTTTACTTCTTCTTTACCTTCTTTACCTTCTTCTTTACCTTATTTACCTTCTTCTTTACCTTCATTGACTTCTTCTTTACCTTCTTTTTTACCTTCTTTGCCTTTTTCTTTGACTTATTTATCTACTTCTTTACCTTCTTCGACTTCTTCTTTACGTTTTTAACTCATTCTTTACCCTTTTTCTTTATTCTTTACCATCTTTGACTTCTTCGTCTTTTTCTTTTCCTTCTTCACCTTCTTGTTTACCTTCGTCACCTTCTTCTTTACCGTCATTTCCTTCTTCTTTACCTACTTTGACTTTTTTGCCTTCTTTACCATCTTCTTTAATTTCTTTACCTACTAATATACCTTCTTTGACTTATTCTTTACCAATGACTTCTTCTTTACCTTCTTTACCTTCTTCTTTACCTTCTTTACTTCCTTTATTTATTTAGAATGCTTTTTTACCCTTTTGCCTTCTTTTTTACCTTCTTTACCTTCTTCTTTACATTAGTTGACTTCTTCTTTACCATCTTTACCTTCTTCTTTACCATCTTCTCTATTTTCTTTGACTTCTTCTTTACTGTTCTTTACCTTATTTTGTAACTTCTATACCCTCTTCTCTGCCTTCTTTGACTTCTTCTTTACTGTTCTTTCCCTTCTTCTTTACCTTCTTTGACTTTTTCTTTATGTTCGTTTTCTTCTTCTTTACATTCTTTGACTTCTTTACATTCTTTACCTTCTTCTTTATCTTCTTCTTTACCTTCTTTGCCTTCTTCTTTAACTTCTTTACCTTCTTCTTTGCCTTCTTAACCTTGTTCTTTACATTCTTTGAATTCTTCTTTCCCTTCTTTATTTTTATCTTTACCTTCTTTGACTCCATTACCTTCTTTACCTTCCTCTTTACCTTCTTTGACTTCTTCTTTACCTTCTTTACCTGCTTCTTTACTGTTCTTTATCTTCTCCTTTACCTCCTTTGACTTCTTCTTTACCTTCTTCTTTACCTTCTTTGACTTCTTTACCTTCTTTGCCTTCTTCTTTACTTTTTCATAAATTTTTTACCATCTTCTTTAACTTCTTTGACTTCTGTTTTAACTTCTGAATACTTCTTTAACTTCCTTACTTTCTTCTTGATGTAATTTACCTTTTTGATATCTACTTTACCTTTTTTGTCTTCTTCTTTACCTTGTTTACCTTCTTCTTTACATTTTATAACTATTTCTTTACCTTCTTTGACTACTTCTTTACCATCTTTGAATTTGTTTTTAACTTCTTTACCATCTTTACTTTCTTTACCTTCTTTTTAACTTCTTTGAATTCTTCTTTACCTTCTTTGACTTCTTCTTACCTTCTTTGACTTCTTCTTTACCTTCTATGACTTTTATAAAGAAGAAGTCAAAGAAGGTAAAGAAGAAGGCAAAGAAGGTAGAGAGGAAGTTAAAGATGTCAAAGAAGATAAAGAAGGTAAAGAAGATGTCAACGAAGGTAGAGAAGAAGTCAAAAAGATAAAGATGTAAAAGAAGGTAAAGAAGAAGGCAAAGAAGGTAAAGAA